>NC_070588.1:8395630-8688130 GCF_027409825.1 Scomber japonicus
GAGCAGATTGTTGAAGCGGCCCATCTCCTGCACCAGCACTGTGTTCATGCTCTGATTGTAGCTGGTGGGAAAGCGCCTCATCACTGCCTCCAAGTCAAAGTCTGCAGGCAGCTTGCTCAGGATGTCAGCTGCCACATCAAAGACCATGTCATCTGAGGATTTGGCATCTCCGCCTGAAGAGCGGGACTGATCAGAGACACAGAGCGACACAGGGCGGATGAGAAGGGTGTGGGTGTGTGTTGAAAGGGGGAGGGGGGGGGGGGGTGAAAGGACTTGTGGCTCAGATTTGTTTGACAGTTCATCGTTTTTTGGAGAATTATCTCTTGCTGTCTTTGAATTGTCACTTTATGTATTCCCTTTTTTAGGACTCTTTTGCATCCGTGCTATTTTGATCCTGACAAGACCCTGATGTTAAGAGGTTTTGACTTTGCTTATATTTCATCATCTTTGTGTCACACCGGTTTAGATTTATGTTTTTCAAAAAAGACGCGGAATGCCACAGAATATCATCAGTCATATCAGTTTCCTGTTAATTCTACCTTCACTTTCTTATTAATTTAGAGACATTTCTAAAGGCTACCCCACACACCATTTTACTACCCTGATGATGACATCCATAGCTTATATTTACCATATTTCCCATCATCATACAAACATACCCACACATACACAGACACAGACGTGCACAAGGCTTACGGCTTCACAGCATCTCCCCAGTTTATCCCACACAGTAATTTGACACAATCTTATCAACTATTCTAATAATCATTCATGCTGATAATTATTCAGTCTCATCTGTAATTCCTCTACTTTCCGCCTCAGTCCAACTTGCATCATTTACCTATTTGATTCTCAGTCACTAGCCAGCGGTAATGGATAATCATTGGCTAATAACATTGGGGTTACAGTAGGGGAATGACAAATAGCTGTTTCATTCCATTTGAAGCGTCTCCCTGTTTATCGGTCATTGAGACTGATGAGACAGTATTAGATGCTAATAAAGTCCACACATGACTGAAGCCATTATTAATCTTGTTGAATGGAGTTTATGTGAATAAATGCCAGACTCCATCGAACTCTAATTTCAACTCCAAGCCTAGAAATAATATTTCGATTTGTTTGCGGCAACCTGGCTCTGTAGCTGTCTCAATGTACTCTTCCTGCATATGAAAAGCTGAAAGAGGCATGTATAGAGCATGTTTATGTGGGCACATACAGAAATATACTCTTGTCTGGTGTTATATGTAGATCAATGGCACTTTGCAGGCGATGCTGCACTTCTGGCTTCTTCAAGTAGGTCTCTCGATGTGAAATCCCTTAGATTTGATTTGCGGCAAACACAGACTGGAGCTGGGAAGTGGTTGGATATAATCCTCAGCAAGCTAAAACTAGTCTAACTTTGCAGGGCTGAGCTATAATGATGTGGGATCACACGGTTCCACCAAAGCCACTGCGAGTCACCCTGTGTCTCTGCAGTGTCAAAGGAAGGCAACCTAATAAGAAGGATTTTTTTTGTACTTTGAGAAGTCTCCCTACAAAACAACTGAAAAATATATTTCTATTTTTCTCTTTAATTAATGTTGCATAGCATTTTTGAAGGGAGGGTGATTAAATATTTAAGGCTGGCAAGGACACTTAGACAAGTATCTTTGTGTAATATGGAGATTGGAGTGAGGCTTATTGATCCTGTGTGCATTAATGTGAGTCTGTGCTTCAGTGTTTGGGTCAATGTGTTTTAATGTGTGTACTACACTCTTGGTTTGTGTGTTTGTGTGTGTATGTGCGTGTCATACATTTGCGGCAAGAGATGCGTGCTCTTTACAACTTGAAAATCTACCAAGTGAGCACCTGGGATGTTGGCCAAGAGGGGGCGCATCGGTTTGGGAAGCCACCCAGAGCTGCTGGTGCTGAGAACTTTTCATTCCCGAGTATCAGTGCCAGATCACATGGCTGCTTCACATCTGATATTTTTCACACTATGTTATGGTCATGATCCTTCAGGTCATTAATGGCATTTTAATGAATTCAGGCCCACACTGCTGATACTGATTGAGCGGTCTGCTGCATCAAATCTTTGCCCTCCATCTTCATTATTATAACAAATGGCATTAAAAGGAAATCTTGTCAATAACCTTTATATTCAGAGGCTGCAGTAGTTCAAATTAAATATTTTACTTTGTATTTGTTTTGTAAGAGATGGATCCAAAAAATTCAGATCAATTGTTTATATTTAAGTGTGTGGGTGTGTGTTTGTGCTTTGTGTCTGCATGCATGTTACTTAGTTACTGACTAGCAACTAATCAATGTGGTATTTGGTGTATCACATGTCCAATTATATTTACCTGTGTGAGCAAGATGCTGTCAAGCAGTAGCTGTGTCTCAGCCTGATCCTTGGTGATATCTGCGTTGGCGTTCATACCAAAAATCTCTGGTGACGGGTTGAGTGGCAGTGACTTGGTGTAGTCTATGTAACTGTTATACTGCAACAGAGATGCAGAAAACAGAGGCAGAGAAAGGGAGAGGACGAGGACAATTTTTAATGCAACATCAGGAAACATCTCGAGTAATAACACTCATTGAAAAACAAGTCAACTCCTTAGATTGCTGACATTTATTATAATGACTATGTAAATGTGACTTCATGAATAAAAGATGTTGTTAGAGGGGGGTGCAGCACTAGAGAACAAAATGCCAAATAAAATGGAGAGCGCCATAGATTGCAATTGTGTTAACAAATATATCAGCCTTCACTGGTGGTGGCCGCCTGCTGTGCCTTGTTACACACATTTTATCTTCTAATGACTTTTTAAAGGAACTCAAAAACAGCGCTATGCAACTGTGAGTCCTGTAATATGCTTTGTTGAAATTACAAATACCACTTCATGGGTGCATGTCTGTCCAGACTCAGTGTAATATTTGCAGTGAAGACTTTAAAGGAATTGAATAAAAGGTATTTAGTGTTTTTTCGTTGAATGCGTTCACATGCTTGGCTAATAAAGCTGATTCAGAACACAAAGTTGCAGCTGTGACAATAGACGATGCTTCAGATGTTGGATGTTGCTACAGAGAAGCTACAAATTCTAAAAAATAGATGTTTCACACACATCTTCAAGCCGAAAGTCACCACAGTTTCAAGGTGGACATCTAAGAAAAGTGTCAGCAATTCAACCAAATGTGAGATATGGTCACACTCTCCCCTTCTGTTTCTATGTAATGATGTTGAATAATGGTCAGAAAAGGGTTTTGGCAGAATAATATGATGTCACAGTGAAGTTGATGTTTGACCTTTTGGATCACTTCATCATTTCATCCTATTAGACATTTGTGTGAAACTTTGTCCTAATTAGCGCATCAGTTCTTGAGTTATGGCCAACATGTGTTTTGTGAGATCACGTTGACCTTTAAACCTTTGACCACCAATTTCTAATTAGTTCATCCTTGAGTTCAAGTGGTCAAGGTGTTCCTGGGATATCACATTCACAAGAGTTGGACAGACAGACAACCTGAAAATATAATGACTCGTTTAACTTGTCCTGATTTTTAAAGGCAACAATACTCTGGGCAGCTTTGTGCAAATGATGGGTGAATGGTCAAGGAACTGATAATATTTAAATAAGACTTTAAATCAATGTCTCATATTGATGACTATTTCTTCTGGAACTCACAGGAAAGTGCCTAAATATAAATACAAACTAAATATCACCACTTACAGACTATTATTCATGCACAGGATAAAAAAAAAATGTGCCTAAGCTTTGGCGGAATAGATACTTGATTTGAGTTAGAAAGCAGGGAGCTACTTTCCACCTGTTTATTTTTTTCTTTGGCAACACTGAAAGTAAGAACACCTGCATTTAACACCAGCTAAATATAACTGAGTGAGTTATAAGTCAGTTCAGTGAGATGATTTGCATTTAAAAAGACTTTGTAAAGTACACTTTTTCCTAATCTCTGAAAGTGCATGTTTCAAGCTTATGGCCAAATTTAAGCAAAATATATGATTTATGAAATAAAGTAATTGTGATGTTAACAGTGTTTTCAATGATTTTCAGCAAATGTATGTGATTTTCAGTGTTTCTTACATCTCCATCAGCTGGTGCATAGTAAAGCCCACTTGGGTCAAACTTATAGTCTGGGTCCTTGATGACCTTTGAAGTGTAGAAGATAGACAGGATTGTGCGCAGGGTCCGTCTATCCCAGTCATCTGTCACACGTCCTCCATAGTTGCATTCACCGGTCATGTAACGGATAGCATCAAATGGCACTTCCTGCAGGACCAAATCATGTGTCTTACAAGGGAATCTAACCATGACCGCGTGTTAAAACAGCAGGACTCAAGAGGAGGGGATTGGTGGGGTTATTGAGCAATGGTAGATTTCATTGAATGTGTGTGTACATGCGTAGTAGTGTGCGCGTTATTCTGAAACAAGAAACCTGGCTGAGATTCAATTAGGACGTGATAGAGATTGAAAAGGGTGAGGTTGCGGCTATCGTGGCATTTTCTGGAAAAGGATTACACTTACAAATTCAGTGACACTTGGCTACATGATGAAAATGTCACTGCATTGAAAAAAGACACCCTTAGTAGTGTATTTCTGCTACTTTTTCTGAGCTTGAGCAGAGAAATTGGGAATGGTGGGGGGTTGAAGTGCTATCTGTTTGTGGAAAAATGTCAAGAGGGTTTTTGAATATGGCTGATGAAAGCAGATACTTGAGTGAAGAGGAACCCAGTTATAAAAGCCAGAATTCTCTTTCAGGCTTAGATGTTCAATATATATGTAGGAGTGGATGGTGGATGAGCATCTGTGTGAGACAGTGAGACATTTATTTTCTGGCAGAGAATTATACTCAGTTCATGTGAGCATATGTAAAGTATGAAAGAACAAGCTAATAAGTCTGCTCTTATAATGCAGGTGTGCTATATGTTTATACATCTTAATGCAAGATTTGATGTCAGAAAGATGTTTATGAACTAGCAAAATGTGCCAAAATTGTCATTGTATATTAGGATTATATAACATTTAGATATACATTTAGAAATAAAAACTTTAAAATAACAACCTGGTACTGTTCAAGGAACATGTGTAGCTGCTGTACAGAGATCCGAAGGTCAGTCTCATTAAACTCATAAGGAATGTTCCAGCCTAAAGGTCCAAACTTCCTCCTCTCCTGGGTCAGGGCATGGAAGAAACACAGGCTGTACAGTAGTTTCTTGAACACAGCCTGACAGGTGGAGAAGCACACACACACACACACACACACACACAGACAAATAAACAGACAAGTTTGTGATCAAAGCACAGATGGAAGGCATGTGCTAACATAAATAGTGGTGGTTGTTTAGTATTTCCACTATTAAAACAGACACACTCTGAAATGCACAGCAGGGGTGAAAACAGACACAAAGGAGCTCAGAACACCCAATGGTGAAGGCGTGATAGATATGCACAGCGAGCTACCGGGACACGTAAACACACACACACTGACCGGTTTGCTGCAGCTGCCAAAGAACTCGGGGTCAGAGATGGGGTCCATTAAGAAGGAGCGTGCAATGTTGGCGCGGAGGCCCTTTGGAGCCTCATTGGTCATCTTCACCCCATTCTGGAGCACAGCCACGGGGAAGGTGGGAGATGGGTAGCTGGTAAGCCACAGCCTGAAATCTGGGTGGGTAGTGTCTGGGTTCAGTTCCTGCTCGGAGCAACAAAGAAGTAAAAAAAAAAAAGAATATGATGGAAGAAATGCATTAGCACTTTTCCTATTTGGCGTTGAGAAGGCTGGAGAGGGCAGAGTGCAGCCTCTGTGCTGTATTAAAATGCAAAAACATTAGGCAGCTTATTGTGAGGCATCCGAGCCAGTTTTTTCTACATTGGTACTTATGTGTTTTACATTTTAACAATTACAAATGTCAGTTTTACTTTCAAACAACTGATTAGTGTGCACTGAATGTACAAGCGAAACACAAAAGGCTTGATGTGAAAGCTGGAAGACAGGTTTATATTAGAAAATCAACAATATCACTGCATGAAACACTATTACTGTGTGTGTGTGTGTGTGTGTGTGTGTGTGTGTGTATGTGCATGTGTGTGTGTTCTGACCTCACAGACTCTCTCCAGTGTGGACATCCACGAGGTGGCCAAGTGGCAGTTCTGTAGAACCACCCAGGTGCCCTCTTTGAGGCCTGTTTCAATCATACACATGGCAATAGGACCCTGGCCTTGGCCCAGAGAGAGGGAGGTCAGCTTGTTACCAGTAAAGCCCTAAGGGATAAGAACAGACGTGCACACACTCAGACTCACTTATGTGCCTGCATTTTAACCACAAAAGGAGCCAAAATAAATGTCAGTGCTTTTAAGACCTGTGTGGTAGCCTGGTAAATCTGAGGGATTCAATTTATCCCCTCCTTTTGAGTTTGTAGAGACAGCAGGCTTCAAAGCCACTGAATTTTCCAGTTGTCTCCATACCTTTTCATCTCCAAACTTGAGCAATGCAGCCATGGGGTCTGAGCCAGGGGACAGGATGAAAATAAGAGGGGCACAACAGTGGCTGTCAACGAAGGCCGTACTCAGGTTGAAGGGTGGCGCCTCAATGAAGGGACGACCCAAGCTGCCGGAAACAAACTCCTGTACCATGGGAGTCATCTATGGGGCACATTCATTTAATAAAAAAACAGTCCTTATAACCTGAAACAATTCTCTGGAATAAGATAATACAAGATAATAGAGACATTTTGCATCCAGATAATGTCCGACCATCTTTTGAAAAAACACCTTGTGAACTGACCTTATCTGGTCTGAGACAACGGATCACCAGCATCTTCTGAAACTTAGTCAACCTCTCCTGCCACTCATCAGGAAAGGGAGTCTGATGGGGACTCTGCAGACATGCACAGAACAAACCATACTGAATTTATACCTTACATAAATGAGGGTTACTTCACATTTATAGGAGTAAAGATCATGGATGATGG
This sequence comes from Scomber japonicus, assembly GCF_027409825.1. Lineage (NCBI taxonomy): Eukaryota > Metazoa > Chordata > Actinopteri > Scombriformes > Scombridae > Scomber > Scomber japonicus. The sequence goes on from NC_070588.1 coordinate 8,402,598, forward strand.
TTCTAGGTATTAGCATGACTCAGTTTTACATGATTGTTTGTTGGGGGAAAAAAACTGGCAATATTTCTTCTCCCTTTTTTCTCTCACTGTTACCTAAATCTAATCACTATAGTTGAGTGACGGTCCTGGAATACAATTAAGTAAACCAGAGGAGTGCCTGATGAGTCACACACATGACTAAATGGCACCTTATAATGCTGTTGTAATGAGGAAATTCAGTCATTTAAGAAGCCTCCCCCTCATCAGGTTACCTCTGAGAAACATGCAGCTACATGCCATTTTGTCAACTTTTCTGGGAGGCGACGAGGGGAGGATTGGGTGGGGTTGTATTTTATCGAGCTGTTGCAAGATTAAGCAATGCAATTAAGCCAAACGAGAGGTAATCTGTAATGTGAGTGAGGGAGGGGAGTATTGGGGGTAGAAAGATAAATATCTATGAAAAAGGAAAGATGTAGGAAAATGGAAATAGTGGAAGGAGAAAGAGAAAAACCACCGGGTACTGGGTCAGAGCAATATGTTTGATTAATTTGTGGAACCAGAGGAAGTGAGCAATGGTAGTGAGAAGTTTTGGAAATTATTTCCCTGAGGCTGTTTGTCGAGAGACTTCTGGCTATGTGTGTTGGCAGGTGCTTTGAGACGGATACACCTATTTAGGGTCTCCTGGGGATTCTCTTGTGTGTACGGCGGTGTGTTGAGAGTGTGTGAGTTTGAGTGCCTGTGCGCTTGATTGAACAGCTGTTCTCGCATCAAGATTGAATAAATGTGAATTCTGCAACTGGAACAAACTAGATTTAATTAGATAGAAGTGCTGTGGCTGATTCTGTTGATTATAAATCAAAGATGGTGTGTGTGTCACAGTAAAGAGACAGACATGTGTGCTGCACACATGCTTATGTGCGCCACACACTGATTAAACAGCTGTTCTTGAGTCTAGATCACATAGATGTGACTACCACAACAGGGACAGAATAGATTTAATTAGATAAAACTTCAATTTAAGAATCTTTATAATTCAGAGACGGAGAGGGAGTGTGTGTGTGTGTGTGTGTGTGTGTGTGTGTGTCTGAATCCATTAAACCTAAAGTTATACATCTCCCTCTTACACTTCCTGTTCTCCCCGTCCTCTTTTGGCTCTCAAAAATCTACACCAATCAAACTTTATGGTTTGAAATATAGAAAATAAGAAGCAAAAAACTTTTACAACACCGGTGGGAAAAAGGAGGAGTCTCATAACTGTAACTGTGCAGGATACACACTTGATTTGTCTCAACTTGGGCTGAAGCCTCATTTAAACTTCAAATAAGCGTGGCACATTAGGAAGGAATCTCTTAATGGTCAGTATGAACAGGAGAACAAGATTACAGCAAGCAAAAGCTATTTTCAGCGGTACAGGTGGGACTGTATGAGTGTTGTGGGAAGTGGAAGCACTCCATCCAAATGATCTACCCTGCTGAGCTTCATGGTGGGTGAAGCTGCATGGGGTTCATGTGCCCAGCCCAGGTCTGCCTGTAGTAATTCTTTTCATCATCTTGAATTTTTATCATACTTGAAAAACTTAAATAAAGAGCTTCTCCATACTCCATCTTAGTCGCAGCAATCATATTGAATGTGGTAATGGTTCGTCTTTATGGGAAAGCTATAGCTCAAGCCGGTGTCAAGTAGTTCTGCCTAATATTGTATCTATAAGGCCTTATTTTGGACATACTGTATGCTAAATGTTAACAAATTATTTAGTAAACTAAATAAAACTCGTTCTAGTGTTATTTTATGTGTGCTAAATTTGACCCACTTTAAAGACAGCTAACCACCACAGCTACTAAACACAACCATAGTTTCAGGTGAAAGTTTCTACAACAGAACAACAGCCTTCATCAGCCACATCAATGAACATATTGACTAAATTATCATTTTGGGAGGATTTACAGATGTCTGTCTAGTGCTCTTGGATATTTTTTATTTATTGATACTTTTCTTTATATGCTGATTTAAAAAAACTAAGAAACACATCAGACACCCACAGGCAGAGCTTAATGGCACTTACTGGGCTGTCAAAGACCGTCTTCCACTCATTCCTGAGGCGAGCCATGTCCTTCCGCAGACCTTTGAAACGCTCCATCTCGTCCAAGCGACAGATCTCGTCCCAGGACTTCTTGGGGAGCCACGTGCAGGGATTCGAGTGGGGGTTGTCCAGGCCGACACCGCCAGTCAGAAGGAAGCGCCACTCCCCCTCGTCCACCTAACACATTAATTACTGTCATGAGCTATTTAGGTGTCATCACAGTAGTAGATTAACCAGAAGGTGGGATTAATTGATTTAAAGGGGATTATGTTTGGATAACAATTTTGGAAATAGAGTATACAAGATACAGATAATCTAAAATAATAATGGAGACCAGCTTGTTTGAACTACTAGCCACACATTAATAAACCAATCAAACAGCAGTATTTGATATTTCCTCAAATAATTTGTTTGGTTTTGTTGTAAATCTGTGTGTATGTGTGTTTCCAGCTTGTGTATATATTCCTACCTGGTTGATGTGCATGAGCAGATTGACACTGAGGCAGAAGGAAAAGAGCAGCTTATCCTTCTCAAACAGCGAGCGACACACATTGACATACAGTGTGTAGGTGAAGTGGTCTCTCAGGATCTGTAGCCTGAAGAAGATAAATATTAAAACGTTTTAATTATCCTTGTTTTGTGAAATGAAAATCCAAAACAAACAGAAGTAACAAATTCATCCACAATCATGTGCATTTATTTTTTGTTATACTTGACATTTCTTTTAATAGATTACAAGCCAAATTTGATTTTAGAGTGGAGAGAAAAGCTCTAAGTTATGGTTCGAATACCTGCTTAAGTGACATTTAGGGATTAGTATTAGGGTGATACATTTCTCAGCTCCTCTTACCTCTTCTCCAAGTCGTCACTCTTCTCTGAGTTGTCAATGGAGCTGATAAAGAGGTTAATAAACCAGGTGAGGGAGTACTGGTACATGGGCTCAATGTTAGCCAGGTCAGCGATGGAGAAGAACAAGATGGCTGAATGAGTGGCAATGGATGTATAGCCCATACGGGTCTCATCAATTTTCTGCTCCGTCACCTCAGCTATAGCCTGCTTCTCTGTGATTTCATTGGCCAGCACCTTAGAGCAGGAGAGGATCTTGACAGCTGTCTCGTCCTCCAGGATGTTGCCCTCGGAAGAAGAGAGCACCTCTAAGATCTTGTCCTCAATTTCCTTCAGTTGTCTGACAAAGAATACACAGGGAATTTTTAGATGTCTACAGTTTCCACTTTGAAAGAGAAGAGATTTTATTTGGTTATAGATGGAAATTACTTGACCTTTTGTTCTCTGCACCCTGCAGGATGAGAGCCTGCTTCTCTTCCTCCAGGTCGGGCCTCTCTCGGGCCACTACGATACCCAGCAGCTGGTCCTGGATGCCCTCTGGGGTTATCATGAAGTTCAGCAGGGTCACCTATGGCACAGAGGAAGAGACGAGATACACACACAGGCATACAGAATACAGTCATAAACATGCACAAATTAGTGTGTTTGTGTGTGTGTGTGTGGGGGGGGGTTTATATGTGTTTTTTCTTGCTGGAATATCTACGTCAGGTCTAGTGCAGCATTGATAATTTTAGCTTCAGTCAGTGCTGCACCCCTCGCTAACCCACTATCCAATCAGTTCCAGTAACACTTGGCAAGGCCCAGGTAGGATGCATTTACTTTTTTTCTTTTCTAAAGTATTGCAGCTAGAAGTGAAAGAGTGTGTCTTCATCACAGCCTTAGTCATCCTACTCTGCACTTACCTGGAGGTTAAAAGCCTATATCTGCTATCTACTCTCTGCCCTAATAAACGAGTGCACTTCTCCGGGGCCTAATTCCATTTCTATTGATGCCGTGGACCCACTCAGCTGGTGGTAAAGACTCAGAGCTCATATAAATCTCCTGTTTGTCCTTTTCACACATACACCCTTCTTCTTCGCTTCCCCGCGTCCCCTGAGCTGCTTAGGGCTGGTTTTACTAGATGCTTGCCCTCTTGTATTTGAAAGTATTGCATTTCAAATAGGGCTTAATGGGAATAATGGAACCCTCACAGTACTTTACTGTAGGCAAAAAAAGACTTTAACATGAAAAAAGAAAAAAAAAACACAGCATAGAATCAGTTGTGAAAAATGAGTTGAATCTATCTAATAGCCACCCATAAAAAGCGGGGCCCCTGCAAATAGATGCTTGAAATGTGATCTTCAGTAATGCTTTCCAACCCCTTGCTTCTCTATAATGCAATTTCGTTTAATGCTCCTTTTCTTGGAATAGGATTTTTGTTTTGGGAGGGGGGAGACCACGTTCCTCTGGGGAAGGTGTTATCAGTGAACAGTGATTCACTGTGATGCTTAAGTAAAAAAAAACGTGCTGTCATTTGAGTGATTTGTTGCAACAAGTAAATACTAACCAGGAAAAGGAGAGCCGATCTATCCGCAGAAATAAAGGAAAAAAACCTCTAAAATAAATCCTAACTGAACTCAAACTTTAAAATAAATTAGACTTTACAGCCACGCTAGCAGCTCTGTGAGGCTATACCTAACCCTTACATACAGTTTGAGTCAAATGTTGACATCTGACAGCTGTAAAAACACCCCAAATGTCTTTTACCCTAAAATTTGATGACTTTTCCTAAAGTGGGCCAAAATGCACAAAAAAATAAATATCTAAAAATGTTTGACTTTTGTATAGGTGCTATAAACCTTTGTCCATTGAGGCTGTTCCAGGTCAAATATACATAAACCCCACCGTTCCACAGTGTTCTTGTAATGTCCAGTTTCAATACAATACATTGATAACATGATCACAATTACCATCAATATGTATGTCATGTTGATGTTTAGCAAGTATACTGTTCATTATGTTAACCATATTAGTTTAGTGTGTTAGCTTGTTCTCTGTGTTAGCTCACAGAAAACAGCCTGTAACCATCCACACATGTTGGGTTGCATGTCTAAATCAGTTCAATGTTTTCAAATTAATTTTACACATATTTTCAAATGTTATAATTTGAATACAACAAAAATGTACTTTTGTTTAGTGTAAGTAAAGATTATTCAAGATTCCAATCACTGTATTTTCTATGTTAATAATAAGATGTCTTTCTACAATGTGAAGTTAGTGAAAGCACACTGAGAACATAAAATAAAAACAACAGTGCCTGAGGCAATTTTCAACTACCTTTACAGAGGTCTCAGGCAGGTAGTGTGGGTTGCGTAGCTTGGTAGTGATGTAAAAGCGAAAGTCAGGAGCATATTCGATGGTAGAGTCTCCGAGGCGGATACACATGGCACCACCCTGTTTAAAAGTCTGTCGTAGCAGCAGAGGCTCAAGGATAGGGTCCAGCTCCTCACCCACGTTCTCCAGCAGCACTGAAAGAAAAATATTCAAATTTGATCAATATTTTAAAAACCAGGGGAAGAATACTTTATTCAGGAGATAACTGTTTTTATACTTAGACATTTACAAACAATATCATATGGGATCTGTCAAATTCAACCACAGCTGTCTAATGTTAACTAGATCAATTCCGCAAATTAGACAACTCCCGTTTTGGGCCTTTTGGCTGCTCCAGAGTCCAAATCAGGAACTAAAGATCATCATGCTTTTGTTATATTCTCAGCTCTGGAGCAGCCTTCCAGCTCTGTATTTAATCTGACCTTAAAACCTTTTTTGTCAGCATCTATATATATTTTTGTCTAAATCGCCTCTTTTATGTATGCCTTATTCTTTACTGGAATTACATTTTTTACCACTGTGTTATATAAAGGTTTCCCACTTTATTTCATGCTGTTCATATTTTCCAGGACTCTTACATCATGTTATTGTACACATTTATTATAATGCTTTATTTCAAGTGCATTGCTGGGATATTACAAGAGTGCAAGAAGAAGAAAATTTATGTGCATACATGTGCAATACCAAGAAATAAGTAAAGCAAGTAAAATGTGTTTTATACCCATGACATCATTATTAATGTGATTTCACATTACGTATGATAATGCTTTTCTCATGTTAAACCCATTCATAATTGACAGTATGCCTTGAGGACTAAGTTTTTATACAGCATTCAGGCACAGAGACAACTCTCTCTCTCTCAGAAGATTGTTAACTAAATTTGGTTAACCTCCAAATTGCTTCGGAGCATTATTTTGTCCTTGTACATCACATCAGTACTGTTAATATTTCAGTAGATTTTACTGTAGTTTGCATCATTGAATAAACACATGCCTAGCCTATAAAAGAGATCTGGCAGGAAAACATTAGTTCAACCATGCTTAAAGAAAGAATACTAGCAGATAATCAGGATTATAGGCTGCAATACAAACAGCAAGAAACCGTAAAACTGTGAAATAAGAGAACGGGCTGTGGAAGGCAGAACTACTGGATACCCTCTGGGGACTATTTTGCACCCTGCAAGGACAAGCTACTCTCTGAACTGTTAGCATTGCAGTCTGCCAGTAAGCAAAGACCCAATGGCTGGCTGACTCAGGTCATTATTTAGATGTCTTTTTAATGGCTGTAGCAGCTTCTCTTTCAAACGTTAAATCTCTTGCTGTTCCGTCTCATACTCCCTCAAAATCCTATGAGAATACTGAAGTATAAGTATTTTGCCAGGGCTGATTGTTATATTGTGTGCATTTGTAAAGAGATGGTAGAGTATATTCGGAGACCAGCTTGTGAACCAAAAGGTCACATCCAAACTGTAACAGTGGGGATTGAAGCAATTGGAAAAAAACAACCACAATAAATAGTTACATCGGCCTACACGTCATTTCGGCCCTAATGCTGGCCAGGAAAAATGTCCGTGCAGGAACACTAATGGATTTCTCCTGGGCTTGTGTATGATTTACAATAGTCTAACGTACTAATGGTGCAGTAGGGCTGAATAAAGGCTCTCTAACTCAGAAATGCTGCTTATATGAATGCCTTCTCTGCAGAACAGAGAACAAAGGGAGGAAAAAGAAAATCATTTGCACAGTAAAACTGAATCCCTGTGGTAAAGAGAGGCCTCATCAGGCTGTAACAGGAACTGCATCAATGTGGGTGAGGCACACACACACAGACAGACAGCAACAGCAGAAGCATCAAAACAGATACAGAACAGACACATATATTTATGCTTTACCTGGAGTGCCAAACTGGATGCAGTTCTCAAGAGTGCGTACAAAGTCCCCATCACTCAGTTTAATGATATGCAGGCTGTTGGCTTTCTCCATGTTTTTCACCCACTTGTTGGCCTGACCCTGGGGGTCAATCATCAGAGGCCACCGCCTGGCATTACTACAAACACACACATAAACACACAGTAGAGTAGTGAATGATAAAATGGTGCCGATTTGAAGTGAGGAGTTCTTGTTGTAACTAACCATGAAGCATCACAACAGTAGGGGGGATGTTGGAGGACATAAAATGAGATGTAGAGAGCAGCTTAGGGGTGAACATTCACTCTGAGCACAGTTAGACATCTCACAGTTGGGTGGCACACCAGGGGCCATAGAATTGTGATTAAAAAGCAATGTTGCTGCTTCACTTAAACAAACAAGCAGATGTCTTGACAATGTCATATGGGCTCATAAGATAGGTTACAAAGCTCTGCCTTTGTCTCTCTTTTCATTAGGGGGAACTGATTGGTAATGAGCAATGCAATCCTGATCCTAGCTTTACTGTAGTTTGTTGTGATATAGGTACAGCAGCTGCCAAATACACACAGTTATGTTAAAAAACTGGAAACTATTTCTTTCACACAGTAGGCAAGTGTACAGAGGAGTGGCAAAAAAATAAATGGCAGGAATCAGTTTTGATGAGGAAATTCACGCTCAGAATAAAAAGAGGCCCTTTTTGTTTAGAAGATAAATCACGTTGCCTCTATTCCAGCAACAATTTGCAGGTGTAACACAACAGTAAAGTACTGCTTTGTGAAAAATGTTAATGTCATTATGTAATTTTGAGAAGCTGCCACAACAATTAAAGTACAGCTTCATGATGCACTTCTCTGTGCAGCTTCATTATGTGGGAAAATATCAGTTTTATAGAAACACTGGCTGGCGGCAGATACTTGAAATGAAATGATGGAACAGGAGTAGAAAAAAGTAGCTTGAGGTCTACAGTCGGTGCAGTAATCTCTTACTAATAAAATGCTAAACACTAAAGTAACACTGATGCTTTTTCCTCTGAAGATGTCAGTGTTAATTTTTTCATGCATACTCACGAGATCATGATACCGTTGTCTATGGAGAAGCTGTCTGATGGCAGGCCAGCAATGGTCCACGCACGAATCTTTACTGGTTCGCCAAGAGAGTTGGACAGAGACATGTTGGGGGAGCACGGGATCTCTCTGCTTTTACAAAGATTCATCCATTCATCTGTTTGATCCTGGAGAAAAGCACATTTACATTCATGATTTACTTGAAGCTTCCCTCCAGACATGCTTTAAGACATATGCAAATATTCTGTTTTTAATAGTTATTTGTTTCTGGAATGTTTTTTTCCGCAATAGAAAGTTCAAAAAATGATTCTACCTCATTAAAAAAATAAAAATATGAAAATATTTTTCTCTTCAAAAGTTTAACTACTGGAAAAAGTCTCCTTCCTCACTGGAAATTCTGGAAATTAGTTGTGAGAAATCATGCTCATAAATACACGCCTTAAATTGGGATTTAAAGTGAGCACAGAGCAACTTTCCACCTTCAGCAGATGAATGTGAAAACATCCTTCTAGTGTCAATCTCTGCGCATGCATCATTCTGCACGGTGAAACTCAAATATTCAACTGAAGGAACAAGAGGAAAAACTTTTTTTTTTCACTTTCCTGCACACCCAGAACCAAACATACAAACACTTCCCTCTAAACAAGTGAGAACATATGCTAGTGAGCAACTCAGCAGTACAGAAAAATGAACAGATGCACAAAGACAGATCATTAAAGGAAAAAAAGCAACACACATGCATTCCCAATAAAATACACACAATAACACACTTGAATGACAAAAATCACTAACTCGCTTCTGTTTTTCAGCATCACAATGGCCCTCCGCATAACAGAGTACAAAAGATGACCTTTAAACTCTAGCTTGGTCTTGGGACATGTGAGGCTCAGCATGTGGTTTTATCAAAGTGCCTCAGTACATCCAGAGTGTTTACACCAAACTGCTTTCAAGCATTTGGCTTTTATTCGCTTGAAACAGTGAGGCAAAATGCATCACTCGAAGTGTGCTTAATAGAAATAAATCATAACTCTCTTCTTTTAATGGAAATGTTAACTCCAGATTTAACAGGTATGCCTGAGGACTTGTTAGAAAAAAAGGTCTTATTTAAAAATCATGCACTTTATACTAAACGGCTTGAACAGGGAAATTGATCATCCTCTCTTTTCACAGAGACAAGTGACACATTCTGAAAAAGCTGAAAAATGTTTGTCATTCAAAGATGACACTCAAACGCAACTGATGCCTTGTAACTTTGTGATCTTTGCTCAAAAACACTTGAATGACTCTGTATGAAGATATTAGAGAAAGTCTGACCTGTGTAAGTGTACTGTAGTATATACACATTTAAACTCTTTTTAAAGACTAACTTAACACCACCTAAAACTTTTGTGTTTGCTGACATCCACTGGTTTAACTGGTTTATCCACTGGTTCTCACCTTTCTGCAGTGATGTACAGGAGTACTCCAGTACCACATGGCATCACTGTTGAGTTACAGGTGCAAAAGCCCCGCTTTTAATAACACCCAAAAATGATGGTGGGCATGGTCAGAGGTGAAACAGTTATCCTTTAAATATGTTTGGTATACTGTAAATACTGAGTTAATTTAGGGACAGTAATTTAAATAATATGAGGGTGATACCAAAATTAAGTACTTTGTACTATATATTTTATGTAGGTGCAGTGCTATAAGTACCATACTATAAGTAATATGGTCATGTTACAATCCACTTCAAAGTATGTACTATCTTGCCCCTCTGTTACCTGTCTGTAGCTGGAGGTGAAAGCACCCAGGTAAGCCACTATGCCTGCTGAGATGAGGATGTCCCCGGTCAGGTTGTTGTAGAGCTCTCCAAGATTGAAGGCCATTTCACTCCAACGTGTCTTCTCTCCACCCAGGCCTCCAATCAGCTGCTCGGCTCGCTCCAGCTTCTTACTGCACAAATCCACCTGGAGAACGTCATCAGAGAGGAAAAATGGAAGCAAAAATGTGTTGCACATAAGCGGTTTTCCAACGTCAAGGAACTGACTGAAGGTCAAGTTTGTCAAAGCTAAGTATTTCTTTTTACCTCAAATGATGATCACCATTACAAAAACTCTAAAATTACAAATTATATATATATATATAATTTGAATATGATATACAATATGATGATATGAAAAACACAAACCTGATTCTCCAGGTCAGCCTTCTTGTTTTTGTTGGCCTCTAAAGTCTCTTGAAGCTTTGCGAGTTTATCCTGTACTTCTTTGAGGGCAGCCTGCTTTTTCTGTAGGCTCTCCATGGCCACATGCAGCTCCCCTTCAGCCTGTGCCAGCTTCTCCTTCTTTGGTGCCACCACCTTGGCCACTCTGCAGGACACGAGAGACACATTTCATTGATGAGAATCACTGATTTGAGGCAACTGTTAATAATTAAATAACATTTACAAGATAAGAAACATCTCATGGTGGGCAGATTTTTCATAATAATGATAATGATGCCCACACTTTCAAAACACAATATTCTGTGAAACATAGTTTGTCTTTACACATATACATTAGTTGATCTGCAGCAGTGGAAATAACAAACAAAACAATTGAAAATTATAGGTAATAAAAATGATATCAACAAATAAATAGCATTCATTTAGATTAAATCTTCTGTTACATGCACAAAACTGTTGTGACTGAAAATCATACTATTTATGACTCCTGTTTATTTATTATTGCTCAAATTTTATAACATATTATTTATACATAGCATATGATATAACATGTACCCTTGTTTACTGTCTCTCTGTACTTTGAAACTGTCAAATAAAGACAAAAAAAGAAAGAAATAATATAAAAGCTAAGTGATTGCATCTTGGATTTTGGATGAGGTGTGTGGTACACAAGCACCAGGGAAATTATTATTCCTTCAAACTTTCCTATAACCAAGATTCACTTTAATCAGTTAGAAAATGAAACGCTCTCCAAAAGTTTGTGAATATGCACCCATTTTCATAACACAGAGGGGGAAGAACATTACTTACTTGTCATACTTGTCCATGGCACAAACCCACTTACACATGCCTTCAGCTGCAGTGGATGCAGTTCGAATCTTCTCTGGTACAAAGTCTGGGTTGGTGATGTACTTGTTGCGGATGATGGTGATGTAGCTTGGTGAGATGTTGTCCTTGTCATAGTCATGGAGGCTCTGGAGAAACTTCATGTCTCCCAGAAGCTTTTTGGCTGGGCCCCAATAGTCCTCCACTTTTTTACCAGAACCCGAGGGGTCAGGCACACGATCTGGCTTGATGCCTTTGAGAATGCAGATTGCCTCCATCACCAGCTTGACAGCTGTGGGTGGGCTCTTCATGGACTTCACTACTGTGATATCCTGTCAATGAAAGAACCACATCTATAGGTCTTCACTTATTTGAGCCAGATGTAGGCACTATCCTACAAAAGGAATACAAAATATATGGCTCCTTTTACCTGATTGGTGAGAGTATTCAGTGCAGACAGGGCTGACTCCAGGATAGGCATGGCAACAGCCAGGTCAGCATCACACTCATCCTTGATGGCCTTGGCAGCCATGGCTTGTTCGTTGGCCACAGCCTCATCTGCTTTCACCACCTTTTCTGTCTCAGCCACCTCAATGGATTCATGCTCAATCACCACCATCATCTCATCTACCTCCTTGCTGGCCACGAGCAGCTGCGGCTGTAGAGCCTCCAGCTCAACTTGCATGGTGGCCACCTGGTCTGCTGCGGACTCTAGCTTCTCAAGGCCCACCTCATAACGACGTTTCAGCTTCATCACTTCACTGCGCAAATGACAAAGACAGATAAGGAATATAAGTCCTAATTTTGCACACGGGGACACATGCACACTAGAGTAGGTGAAACTGGATTGGCTCAAGCAACAAATCCTAAATCACTCAGTACTGCATTGAGGGTGATGCAGTACTTTGACTCAGAATATCCTGATGGCAGAGATTCTGATTAGCAAACTTGATCTAGAATCATACTTTTATAATCTAAAGTAGCACCTAAACTAACAAACCATCAATTAGTTGTTAAAAAAGGCTATATTGTATCTTAACCCTATTTTAAATCTTGATCTTACGCTCTTTTTGTCTTCAGCAGAGCTTTGAATGTGGAGATGAGTTCCAGGTATGAGGTTGGGGTAACATAGTTGTAGCGCTGCAGCTCAGTTAAAAAGCGATGTGACAGTTCGATGGTTGACATGTGGAAGCACTGGCACATTTTGATGCATCCTTCTCGAGTTTCATCTGTCATCTCCACATCCTCCAGGAAGCGGCAGGCCACTGCCTGCAGAGCATCCCCAGGCCAGGTCTGACAAGACATAAAAACTGTACTGTTACTGTGCCATATACACTGCATTTTACTCTCTACTGTGGTGTACTGTGATGTCATTAGTTACCAGTGAATTCAGGCCTAAAAGATTTGGGCTGACAAAAAACACTTATGCATTACATATATAATGTCTTACATTCAAGGTTTTCACTAAAATATATACTGTACACTCACCTGGAACCAGTTAATGGTGCAGCAGTTAATAAGAGCAGGGAAACGTCTCAAGCGGTTCCTAAAAGCGTCTCCGATGGGACTCATGGCCAACACCACATGCAGCTGTGTGCGACAGCGCTCTATAAACATGTTGAAAAGGGACAGGGGGCTGCCGTCTGTCTGCTTTTCACGGTCACGCTGTCGGTCCAGCACACGCATTTTTTCACAGATTTCCTGCTTCTCGTCAACTGCAAACAAGTTAGGCACCTGGAAAGAACCAGAATATAAAAGAATGGTCTGTGTTTGGGTCTCGGCTTTGTAAAACATAACACCTTTGTACCTTTTCTTTCTGTATGGCTATTTGATATTTGTATACCTGTGTATTCATCAAACATTCATCCATTTCTTGCGTCCTTTTTTTCCACCTCTCTTTCCAGCCATGCTTTCCATGCCTCCACTGAACTATTGTTTAAATCACCACTTTTGTTATCTACAGTTTACCCCAAATCAGCCATCAATCTATCCATGTGGATTAATGCATCTTTTGATCCATCACACCTTAATCCGTGTCCCCATCCACCCATTTTACCTCGCCAGTGTTGAGCAGGTTGCCGATATCCTCCAGAAATGACTCCATTTTGATTTGAGTGTCTGTGAAGAGGAAAACGCCATGAGCTTCAGTCTGTGTGGACTTCCTCATGATTAGCTTCAGGTCATCATGCCATTCAACGACCCCATAGGTCTTGGAGATCTCCACCTGGAAAAGCTCTGCCTCTGCCATGTAGGCAGCTAGCCGGGTGAGAGACTGACGCCCACTACCGCCAACACCCACCAACAGGGCATGTCCACTTGGCTGCTTGAGGATGCGGGAAATGCGACACACATGCTCGATGGCAAAACGGAAAAGCACCAGGTTCATCGGTGCTTTGCTGATGTTGTTGTACTCCTCCAGGTGCATCTCCACCACCTGTCGGAGCTGTTCAAGGTTATGCACCTCGCGGTAATTGCGGTCCTCGCCCTTAGGGTCATGGAAGTCACAGAACATGAGGCTGCGCAGATCGTCTTCAACGACCTTTCCGTCATGGTCCTGGTCTAGATGCTTGAAGAGCTGATGGAAGTCTTCCTTCATGTGAGTCTGAGAGACCACCTGTAAATGACTTACAAGCCATGATCGATCTATGTCCTGGACCAGCCGATCATAGTATACCCTCAATACCTGAGAATCAATGAGACAAAGAAAGTGAGCCAGAGTGGGAAACAAGAAAGAGAGGCCAGGAAGTTCAAGAGAAAGTTGTCTGTTAATGCTAGTAAAAGACACAAGTGTTAGCGTGACTGGGGCTATATTGTAATGCATTTATTTCTTTACATATTTCTACTTTATTTGCATTTGTAGGTTCCTTTAGTTTCATAGTTGTCAGGTATTTTCTATTGTCTGTTGTAGAAAACATTACCTCATGTACCCAGAGCCGTTTGATGACAGATACTTCATCTACAGTCTCTGGCCGTGACAGGCAGATGCCCTGAATGACCCGGGAGACGTCGCGCAGATTGAACAAGTAATGGGACTTTGTGGGGGTCGGTAGCAGGTGCTTGGTGGCTTCTTCATACACCGACAATGTGCTAATAACAATCTGAGAAGTCAGAGCTGCAAATGGCTTGGGGAAAGCAAACCTGTGGATGAAATGGTTGATTCATATTTTAAATGTAGTTTTAACATGGAAAAGTAGTAAGTGGTTTAAAATAATGTCTTGTGTACAAATGATAATGGTATGGCCTCAGTTGCTGAAAACAGCGGGTGAATGCAAGAATAAGCTTCGAGCACACCTTGAGACTGTTTCCCACAGTTTAGCCAATAAATGAATGTAACATTGTTTGTGGTATTAACTAAAGACTTCACCAATGAAATATATCTGGTCAAGCATCTTCTCACATCCCTCAATGTGTTTCTAAAAGGTGAAAAACTGCCAAAAACTGTTAAAATGCCACTTGTGAAATGTATATTTGCATGTGAGTGGTTGGGTAGATATGTAGAGGTTTGGTAATTAAGGCTCCTAAACATATGCAATCACTCCAAATTCAATAAAAACACCTTGCATACATACATAAAACACATAAGCTGTATAGTTACCTTGTGGTGAAATGCCAGTCTATTATCTTGGAAAAGATGGTACACATGGTCTTCTCATCAAAATCATTAATGGTAATAATGTTGAAGTGGCGGAGGTACCGTGGTGTGACGGGGTTCCGCCCTCCACCTAAGAGACAAGTAATGAAAAAAGAAAAACTCAATTGAACACCTCTGATGTATGCTTCACACTCAGTACAGTGTTTTTGATGGTTAATATTTGGTCTGCAGTATGTTTTTTGTGTCTGTTTTATGTCTCAGTGATTGAAATACAATACCCCATCATCCTGTGACACATTGATCCATGATTTGCTAAAGTTTGGCAGCATAACCATAAACTTGAAGCCTTTTATTATTTCAGTATTTAAAGGTCATAGATGCATTAAAAGTCATAAGCCATGAGCCAACAATCATTGCATTTGTCAAAGATAATATACAAATATCCAAGGATGTGGCATAATACTAAGCAGCAATGCAGTATCTCCCAGCGAAATGGCACTCATGGTTGAAACAGGGCCAGGGATATGGGATCTGTTCATGTTAATCATCTTGGCCAACTAATCATGGCTTGAGTCGGTTCAACTATCATTACTGATGATGGTTTATATAATTCACAACCCTTGGACACCAGTAAAATTGCTTCTCTGATGTTTTCCTGGTGTGAGTTCTGTTTGTCCCATGGCTATATTGAGCAGCAGCTTAGAAAAGCTTAAAAACTGTCAGCTCAGGCACCAGCAGCAAACACTGTAGCTGTGTGGGCACCTGAGAGTGGCACCTACCCTCTCTCTCTCTCTTGCAGCTGTCGCTGCCAGCTAACTCACTGGACGGAGCTGCTTTTGTGCTTACACTGGCAGTAGTAGTGAAGGTGGAAGGTGTAAACACTTTCTATGTGTAAACATCTTAAGGCAGTGAGAAGCTCCACAAAACAGCAGCTAGTGATGCGTGACATTGACTCTGCAACACTTCAGCAGTTAAGTTAGCAGACAGAGGACAGAGTATTCACCTCACCCGCATAAATACCTGCATTTTGTCGACAAATTCAAGGCTTTCAAACAGCATGATAGCTATAACAATTGTGCTTCAAATTACCCTGATGGTAGCACATCTACTACTCACCAGGTGGTCCCATTGCACACATGACCTGGATATCCACCAAGCAGATCATGGAGCAGTCCTTCATGTCATACCAGTTCCAGTGGTCCAACCACTGGCGGAGCAGCTCCACAGGAGGCTGGGCACCGTAAACCTCCCTCGCTGGCATGTTCACATCATCCACAAACACCACCTGATTAGATAAAGCATTAATTTACCTGAAATAAGATTCAATACTGTACATTTAAAAAGACTTTTGTGGTATTTTGATTGCATTTAAAACTTTACAACTATCTACATTTTATTGACTCACTTTACGGCACACTGAAAAACGAATAAATCTTTCCTAGATATAACATCAAATGAACATAATAAAAAAATGTTGTACCATTTTCTTCCCCAATGGAGGGCCGAACACTCCTTTGCGCCGTTTATCCAGCTTGGACATTATAATGTTTTGGGTCTGGGCGGCTGTAGTCTGGGCTGAAAAGTTGATAAATAATGGGCTGTACACATCCTTTTGCAGCTGATTCAGTAGGAAGTCCTGGACAAAGATATCAGAAATATTAGCAGATTATCATCAAATCTAATAAAAATGGACACAACATTAACATCACATGGTTACAGGGTTTGTGTACGGTCTTTCTAATGACTTAGGAAGCATTGTCTTGTCTTCATTATCTGCCACATATTGGCCACATGTTTTGCAAGACAGCTTTCTATGACATACAGGAATGATTGGATGAGCCAAAAAATACACAAAGCCTGAAGTGATTTATGAAGGTGCGTGAACATCGTGGATCTAATTTACCAAATGAATATAATCATTTGCTCGATAACTAACTTAAGAGAAGAAAAAAAGGCAAATTTGGTGGAAAACATTGTAATTATTTTCACTGTCGACCCAAATCGGCACACCAAAGACACCCTGAACAGGTACACATAAAATGATCATTAACAGTTTGATCCTCACAAATGTTTTTGATAAGCTCTGTAATCTAATTAAATGTGGCATTTAGTGAGTGAGTTTCATTAGATAAAAATTGGATCTCAGTTAATCCCTGAAAATGACTTTGAAATAAAGTAGGAAATTAGATGCCCTCTGAGGACACAGTTTTAAGTAATGTCAAAAAGGGTAAAAATCAATGAATCTTTCATTTTGCAAGAGGCTTTTACAAAAGGGCATTTTACTAAAAGCTTAAACAGGCTTTTATCAAAAGGCGTTCTGATAAAATGCCCTTTTAGGACAGGAGGCCTTTACTGCTCATGTGTATCTCTTACTCTTACCTACAGACTGAGTAAAATTGAGCATAACTGGGTTTATAATATCAAAGTTAGATAATAGTTACTAGAAGATAAAGCAGGTAGTTATGGGCGAAATTGTGTTTTCCATCAAGATTTAATAATTTTTTATAGTATTTTTATTATGTGCTGTGTGTGTTCAGAGCTCTAGCTTCTCCTGTTAACATGTGTATAAGCATGCACACAATGCTCATAGACATTCTTGTGAAATCATGTGAGTAATGAGCTGCATAATTAAAGGGGACTTGTGATGTGAATGATCACAGGGTGCAGCCAAGGTGCATCATCATCCTCTTATCTCAACTGGTGGCACAGCTTCTCTCTGTCTCGCTGCAGTGCAGTCTGGGGCAGGTGAGGGAGCTTTTGTGTAGTGTTGTCTCACGGTACTAGTACCCGGCACCATGCCTGTCATATTCGCATGGTCTAAATGCCGGTGCCCTTTTATCACTCCTGCCAGGTTTGGGATTCAGCCATGGTCTGCTGGTTGCGGCACGGGTCAGAGCCGTTCTACCACACAGACAGGCAGGAAGTGGAGAAGGCTCCCCGGTGATATAATCTCCATTCACCCCGGATTCACAAGTTGGAGCATACTAATGGAGAAACTAATGAAACAAAGGGAGGAAAGAGGGACTAGTCCTTGATATAAATAACCGAAGGTCTGCTGAGAGATACTCTGTATTCCTCCAAGGTGGCCATTTCACACCTGGTGTCTGTAGCTGCGTTGCTTCCAAATGATTTGTGTGTTCAGAGCACTTGGTCTGGCTTCCTGAGGCTCCAACTTTAGTGCTTAGAAATGAATGCTCAATCATCCTACAGCAGGATATTACAGTATCAGTAGCATAGTGTTTCACTGCATATGAAAACAACAATTTCTGCTAATAAAAATGGGTTACTGCTCAATCCACTATTCCTTTAGGGTACAGCAGGACAGCAAAACACCAAATAGAGGAAATAATAATAATGTAATCTGCAGAATGTTTACATGAATACCATTCCACTATGTGCCTTTGCTGAATTCACATGTATCAAATATGGTTGTCTACTACCTTTTAAGACTCATTTAATGCCAATTTAACCTATATCTAATACCATTTTAAACAGAGAAACCGATTGAAATAAACACTTATTAAAGGTACCTTGTGAAATGTTTCACTAGTACTAGTGCTATAGAGCTACACTTTTATGAGTGTGTCCCTATTTTGTTGTATCTACACAAGGACGCACATGCACAAGCTGGTAGATTACCTATTTCAGCAATTATTGTGCATTTTCAGCACCTTCGAAGTAGTCATTATGATATTCAAAATGGACATTATCCTCATTTATGACAGCTACTTGTGTTGTGGAGTCCAAAGATTTCAAACTATTCCTAAACTAGTATAGAGTATAGAAGCTTATGAGTCCACATTCTTTCATTCTGCTGTTTCGTCGCCTCGCAGAATACATTTTAATGAGTTACAGCTGATAAAACCTGCCAGAGATAATTGGCTGTCATTTTGGCTGGAAAAATAAAGGCAGCTAAAAAGCAAAGCCTGCTTTAATATTCTTTTGATGTGTACGATACCTTCTGCATCAGCACGATTTTTAAGCCATCCCTTTCTGTTAAATGCAAAATGCCTTTTAAAAAAAAAAAAAAAAAAAATTAACAGACCACTTACTGTGATGTAGACACTCTTGCCAGTGCCAGTGGGACCAATGAAAATAGTCGGCTTCTGGTGAGTGACGAGTAGTTCCATCAGAGCCATGTAGCGTACCGTGTTCTCAGTGGGCACGATGATCTCGTTGAACTGCATGTCCTTGCATATGGGGGGAGCGGCCTTTAGCTTATCTGTCCACAGCTCCCACCTGCCCTGTCCCTGAAGAGCAAAGTAAAGCAAAGTAGTATTGATAAGAATTGACTCATCGTAAACCTTATACACTGCTCAGGGTCAAATATGACCCGTTTTTATATTTGAGAGCTATAAAAACATTTCTTTTAGCCAGACTTTTCCTAATGTGACCCACAACACACAAAAATGGAAAAAATAAAATGCATACTTTCGATTTTTGTGCAGCAAATACGCATTTTATATATACAAATATACACATTTGATCTGTTTATTTTTAAAAATTCAAAAATCGGCATTAAAAAATTGTGGTTTATATTCTATAAAATGATCTCCTGAACCATAAAATAGTGTTTGAGAATGTCTTTTTTCTATAAGATTAATCAAACAGAAGGATTAATCGAATATGTATTAATGACTGATGGAGAATTTATGAATGTAAATTTGTGTAGAGACTAATTATGAGTCAGAAGGGTTAATAACATTCAGCAACATCAGTAGTTGATGTATACATCTCTAAGTTAAGCTTTGCTTTTCATACAAATCCATAATAGTCTTGTATGGTTATACTTTTCATTTTCAGCTCTTTTCCTCTTATCAAGTTGTGGAAACATGAAGTACATAAAATTGACAACTGCTGAACACAGAAGTGCACTTACATGACCTGTGGAAATATGAACATACCAGTATGATAATTTTAGTATGTTACTGAAATATGACACAAATCTTCACAATAACTACAAAAATGCTCTCAGATCATGTTGGTGATGACAGATATGTGCAATTTTTTTTTTTTTTTTTTATTAAAACATCTGCAACAACAGATTAAACATAACTACTCTGTAAATTTCAAATCTTCTTTGCTGGGAATAAAATACGGCAATCTCTGTTTTTTCTCTTTGAAGTGAAACCTTTACTTTATCCACCATCCCCCATGATTAAATTGGTATTTAGCGGCAGGAAATCCAAGGTAGGTGAAACCATGCGAATTAAACTGAAACATCCCACTTTTTATGGCCACATGCAGACAAAAAAAATGAGCATCACACACCAGCACTGTCTAGTTCACAAGTGTTTGATTTAGAAGGAATTATTATCCCATGCGTTTAGTTGTCAGATACAGTATTGAGGTAATTATGGTAACAACAAATATTCATCTTCTCATAGCAATTTATATTTTGTACTGTGACAGAAAGATATATCATTTTTGTCACATTCTTCACTCAGATTAACTTTGATTTTTCTATCAGCAGCTCATCCAAAAGTCAGAAATTTCACACCGTTCTTTTTGTGTGTTTTTTTTTTAAGATATCACTCAGTGCTGTCAGCTACATAATTATCAGAAGCAGAGGGAGATACCTACCTCTTTAATGAAGCGATATTGGTACAGTGTTTCATCAGTGGGCAGAGGCACTGTCAGCTGTTTAGGTGGAGCCTCGACAGTGGCCAGAATGTTGTGGCTGGCCCGGGTCTCCTCACTCAAGGGGCCGTTTAGTATCTCTCTTACCACGGCATCAAACTTGAGTCGGCCCGCATCATCACAGCTGGCACCCACTGACCACACCAGGCAGAACACAAAGATGCCCTGTGTAAAAAGAAAGGACAACCAACTGTTTTTTGCAACTAGATCAAATTAATAATAATATTAATACTAATACTACTACTGCTAATAATAATACGCTTTATTTATATAGAACCTTTCAAGAAACATGTTTACACAGTGCTTCACAAACATAAAAACAAATGCACAGATATCAAAATATTAACAATAAAATCAAAAAATAAACAAAGACAATGAATAAATTCATGTGATGAACAATGATAAAAACATAAGTCAGAAATAACTCATTAGTTAAAAGCTAACCTATACAAAGTATTTAAGAGTGTTTTAAAAGGGGACACTGAGATAGCTTGTTTGATTTCCAATGGAAGTGTATTCCACAACTGAGGAGCCTGAGTTATAATGCATATACTGTGAGCTGTTACAGTAATGTGTGTTGATTAGTCCCTGCATGTGAATAGTCCTTTAATTACAGTGGTTAAAGCAGCATTTGAAACTGTGTATGTAGTATACAATTTGTTTTAGGCAGCCTAATTGGTACAATGGCATAATTTTGTATGAAAAACCCTCTACAGAAAAAGAAGTTACTGCAACTGTCAGATATATAGATATATATAAACTGTAAATAATTTAAGAGAGATTTAGTCAAATTTATACTAGACAAAATCAAAGCCCTTGCCATGAAACACGACATATCCCATGTAGTAGATGACATGATGTGTTTGGACTCGTATAGAAAGGAGAACATCTCTATAAACCACGATCTGAATATCAGAAAAACCCTTATGGACCAACACAAATCTACCCAGGGGACTTAATGTAGGCATTGGTTTTTCCAGGAGAATTATCACATCCCAGACTGGAACACATTCACTCATCTTCATAATGCATAAGGCATGACCACTCCACGCCATATGTTTTGGTCTTATGAGTCTCTAAACAGAGTCTGAGAGCATATTTTTGTGGTCTTTGCACACATATGCAGTAAACAAATACAAGCTCATCCGAGCAATGCTGCTGTTAAAAAAGTTTCTCCAAAAGGACAAAATCTCAGCATCACAAGTAAACTCCATGGCATTTGCCTCATTACTGGCACAGAGATTTATTCTTCTTCAATGGAAGTCAGACAAGCCTCCCACCCTCCCATCTATCTATCTATCTATCTATCTATCTATCCATATTTGAGATTCTTACTTGTAGGTATCTACTTTCTTCTGAATTTATTATAACATATTATTAATTTTTTTTCTTTTTCTTTCTTCATCTTAAACTCTTAGGCAAGGGGTGAGGTGGGAGAGAAGGACGAATGTGCTGTAAACAGGAAATCATAAATAAAGTGTTTGAAAAAAAAAGATGAAGATAAAAGCACTTAAATAAAGCAAAAGACCCCTTATTACTGCTATAGATGTTCCTTTGAGGAAGGTCTGAGCACAAGATCAGAGAGAGAGCTGGAAGCAGTGAGCATCTTGTTCAGGGACATTTACTGAACAGTAAACAGTAAACATGTAAGGCTTCACCAAGGTTGCTAATGCAGACTCTAATTGCTAGATTAACATGGAACGTGTTGCTTGTAGCATAACATGTAAAATTATTGTTTTACTATATTCATAACCATCAATTTCCTGCAGACCATAACCAACTAAATTAACAAATTTAAGTTTAAGATGCTGTTTGTAGGGTGAAGCTAGTTGACCAGATATTATCACACTGTAAAGGTAAAACATAAAAAATCTGTTTGCAATTATTGAATTAATTGAAATGTACTGTACAGCAAGAAACGTACAGTACTTGCCTCAACCAGTGTACACATATTACATATTGGTGCTGATGTGCTACAGTAAGCACGTTGTCTCATTTATTTCTGCTTGCCAGCATTTCTGTGTTACTGGTAGTGTTTTTGCTGCTCTGTCTCAGCCCAGTTTATTCTGCTATATTCTTCATTACAGCAGCTAATTACCCACTGCACATTTAAACTTACACTAGTTCAACTCAAGCACTCAAAACTCTCTCCTGCTGTTAGTGACTTTAGCAGCTGAGCAAACAGAACACCAAAAACTCAAGAAAAACAACAAAATAACTAATACACAAATCGTCCCAGGACTTGCATGAACACGACTAAAATAAGTGCACAACGAGCGCACAGCATTTATTGCTGTTGAATAATCAGTCTATCCAGCAAGGAGGCTTGAATATTAAGGCTGCATGAAACACTATGAACTGAACTAAAAGACAGCTGCAGCTCTGAATAACAATACTAGTGCTATAGTTCACTTGAGCACCTAGCTCCAATGAGAGTGAATGTGGAAGGCAACATTTTCTCAAGAGGTCCTTAAATATAATCTGCAACCTCTCTAATTTGTCCTTCTTCACATTCAGTCCAGTCTTAAACAGGGGGGGGGGGAAGCTTGAGGGCATCTGGTGGGCTGGTGGAAGGACACAAAGCTAGACCACAACAGACCCATAACAACTGATTTATTTTCTCTTACTGAAACCTGGCTGTGTCATGAAGAATTAGAGTGCATTATAGCAAAGAGACAGCACTGGTGAAAGACAATGACCTCCAAATTGCATCAGACAAAGAATTTCTCTCTGTACTTGTCTTGTTAGATCTCAGTGCTGTATTTAACACCATTGACCATCACATCCTATTACAGACACTGGAGCATTGAATTGGCATTAAAGGAACTGCATTAAGCTGGTTTAAGTCTTATTTATCAGATCGACTTCAATGTGGTCACATTAATGATGAATTCTGCATATACGCAAAAGTTAGACACAGAGTTCCACAAGGTTCTGTGTTTGGACCAATACTATTCACCGTATGCTTCCTTTAAGCAATATTTTTTAGGAAACACTCCATACAGTTTAATTGTTATGCAGATGATACCCAATTATATTTAACAATGAAGCCAGAGGAAACCAGTCAGTTAGCTGAAGCCTTGAGGACCTAAAGACCAGAATGACCTGCAATTTTCTGCTATTAAAGTTATTGTGCTTGGCCCTAAACACCCCAGAAATGATAGCCTTACCATGGTGTCCAGCACTGCCGTAACGAATCTGGGGGTTATTTTTGATCAGCATATGCCCCTCAACTCCCACAGGCTGCCCATACAAGTCTCTTAAAACTCTCCAGATGATCCAGAACGTTGCTATACGTATACTGACAAGAACTCAAGAAAAAAAGATCATCTTTCTCCCATTTTAGCTCCTCTGCACTGGCTGCCTTTAAAATCCAGAATGAAATTTCTCCTCACCTACAAAGCCCTTAATAGTCTGGGACTATCATATCTTAAAGAGCTCATAGTACCCTGTTAACCCACTAGAACACTGCACTCCCAGTATGCAGGTTTACTTCTGCTTCCTAGAGTCTCCAAAAGTAGAATAGGAGGCAAATAGGAGGACACCCTCTCTACATGAAAGAATAGACTTAAAACTTTCCTTTTTGACAAAGCTTATAGGCTTGCCTTGGACCATCCTCTAGTTATGCTGCCAGCGGACCTCCTGTGATGCACTGAGCTCCTTTCTCCCTATTATCATTGTC
Organism: Scomber japonicus; assembly: GCF_027409825.1. NCBI lineage: Eukaryota > Metazoa > Chordata > Actinopteri > Scombriformes > Scombridae > Scomber > Scomber japonicus. The sequence goes on from NC_070588.1 coordinate 8,426,792, forward strand.
ATTATCACATCTCTATGTGAATCTTGCATTGTGCTATGCTCTCTTTCTTCCTGCTCTCTCTCCCTCTTTATCTCTCCCCCTGGGTAAAAAAGAATTGTAAAAAAGTTGACTGCTGAATTTCCTTTTTGGTCGAGAAAAGTTGGCACATGATTTAAGTAGGAGAGAATAAAATGGATAGAGGGAAGTGTGAATGTTTATCTGTTTTCAAGAGTTAGAGCACAGATGTTGTTAGAATATACATATTATATTGAAATGGAGGATTTGGATGCTTTTCAAAATGTGTGGGATTATGAAGGCATACTCTTCACTTTAAAGAACGTGGGAATCACTTTTGCAGATGTGTTTCTTTCATTTAATTTTTTTTCTGGTTTCATATAGTAGTCTGTGATTGTCTTTATTGTAAACTATTGTTTACCAGAGCCCAGTTCTGCTCGAGGTTTCTTCCCATTAAAAGGGAGTTTTTTCTTCCTTGCCACTGTTACCAAGTTCTTGCTCTTGGGGGAATGCTGAGTCTCTGTAAATAATCATTTAAGGGTACAGTCTACACCTGCTCTATACAAAAAGTTCACTGAGATAACTTCTGTTATGATTTGGTGTTATACAGTTGACTGTGAGACAAACATCAGAATCCACAAAGGAGATATGTCTTTGTTGGGAAAAAAACAGCAGGAACACTGTAGGAATTGGAAATGAGGCTTAGCAGCCTCACAATAGCTCCTGCTGGTAAAAGGCAGATTAATTCAACACTTTGATAATGACTGGTTGAGAAACATGGGAGAGGGTTGAAAAGCATTCATCAGTGCAGTGTTGCCACAGGGGGATAATAGCACTGCTTTCAAAAGACATGATTCAGAAGCAAAAAAAAAAAAATCAATTGGAACACACACAGGAGGCAGAAATGGCTCATCTGCTAAAACTTTTCCACTCTTTATGGACCTGTATGGAGACCTGATTAGGACAGTATATTTAACAGGGAGAAAGCAGGGTCTTTGGTACATGTTGTATCTGAGTTGTTTTGATCTGTGTTTAATGAGCAATGCAAAGGTCATTGCCAGGGGTTCTTTTTTTTACCTCCCCAGTATTTTTGCGTGTGTTGTGTTTTGCTAATTTAACAACAGTGTTTTTTAAGCTGAATATTCAGCATCAGGTTGAACTAACTTGACAAATAATTTGGTCAGGCTAATAGAAAAGAGTTATATTTTCCCTTTTAAATGTCAGTTATCTTAGGGGGGCACCTTTGAGCCATATTGCTACACCCAAACCAAAAATCATAACAGATTTTAACTTACATCACTTCTGTTTACATAAAACACAGACAGATCAAAGATAGAAATGTCCCTTAAAACCAAAGATGATAAATCAGACCAATGTTATTTGGATTTATCATGATTTGTAAAAAAAAAAAAAAAAACTATTTATATTTACTAGTTATTTCCTCTCGCAAAGGCATAGAAAATATATGCATGTTTAAGGTCAGCAAACATAAGATGACACTAAGCTCTCTCTGTTTTGAATGGTCTTTTTTTTTGTTGGTACTGTATCTACTAATTTTGACAAGAACACCGAATGTTGCATCAGACAAGTAGTAGTAGTAGTAGTAGTAGTAGTAGTGGTAGTAGTGTAAGTAGTGGTGGTAGTAGTAGTAATAGTGGTAGTAGTGGTGGTAGTATTAGTGGTAGTAGTAGTAGTAGAAGTAGTGGTAGTAGTACTAGTGGTAGTAGTAGTAGTAGTAGTAGTAGTAGTAGTAGTAGTAGTAGTAGTAGTAGTAGAAGTGAGTCTAAACACAAACCTCCAACCAGGAGCAAATATCTGTATCAGACATGCTCTTCATGTTTGGTTCATCATGAAACTCATCCATCATGCAGTCCATAAGATCCATCAGGGATTTGACTAGATTGGTGTCAGAGGTCGGGGACAGCTCCTGAAACCATGTAAGACAAGACAACACATATGTTTACCAAAGTTCTCAATCAAGAAACTTTGTTATATTAAACCTGAAATGTAAAAGTAAAGTAAAACAAATATTTAACCATTCTAAAACTCTTCTACAAAAAACATGTAGGAAGTACTATACATAAATCAATGTAATATTAATGCATTTTTGTGCATTCATATGAAAATCTACATGTTCATTATATGCTAAGTAAAAAAAACAACCTTAAGCACAAACAATGTAATATTCATTTGCATATTGCCAGTGTTCTGGGGATATTCAGCACCTTGGTGGATTTCCGAATGAGTTGCAGGCAGGCTGGCAGTACACGGTCAAAAAGGGTTGTGATGAGGTCTTTGTGCGTGGCATTGACTGTGGTGGGCAGAGTGTTGAGCCAGGACAGCAAAACAGGCCGCCAGCCCAGCATATGTGGCTCCATGTAGATCATTCCACAACGAGACACCTGCCACAAACATTTATGTCTGAAATCACATCTGAAAACACACATCTAAACCAGTTGCACTTAACTTACGAAGTGAATTCATTCGTAAAGGATAGGCTTACTTTTTTTCCAAGTCTGTCTTAAAACAACACTCATATCAACATTTTTAGATGTTAATATTCTTCTGCTTCACAAAATTAGAGGAAAAGAAGAAAGATGAGCAGAGACAGGTGAAAACATATGAGCAATAGCTAAGAGGCATGAAGATACAACAGAGAGAGAAAAATAAAAAGGGAGGAAAATAACTTTCATAGACAAAGAAAGAAAGAGAAAGATCAAAAAACACATTTATAGGCACCATGCACAAAGTGGGGGGAATTCACTGTGAAAGCACTGATGAAAGAAACTGATGCCAGGCTACATATATTCAAAAACAGAAGCCTGTTTAATAAAAAAGTAAAGCCAGGGAGATGCAAAGGTGTTTTTTCAAAGATATATATATATTGCAAGCAAGAGCCTTTGTTGTTGTCTCACTACAAAGAATATTAAGGAAAAGAATAATTAAAAAAACTTTTCACTGTGATGCCAAATACCTACACAAGGATTGGAGAGTTAATGAAGAAGGACCGGAGATTCATGTCGCCCCTATGATCTCTCTGTTTGCTAATTTTGATGTTTGACTGCATTTGTAAGAGTCTAAGTTGGAAATATCCGTGAATATTTTTGAAAGGCCTGGAAAAATACCTTCTCAGTGTGGGGTGGAACTACTGTATAATAAACACAGGCCTGGACGATATTATGAGTGAGAGCATATGGGTAATTGGAAGGATGATAAGATAATATACTGTAATACTGTAAGAGCACGCATTTCTTTTTCCAGCTGCAGATATTTTAATCCCATAATGTTGTAGGAGCCAGAGTAAGTAACTTAATTTAGTCAGAGCTATTGCAGCACTATGTTACACATGGATGTATAAAGAGAACTGGATGCAGTGTTAGGGGCGAGGCACCGCTCATTCCTATGAAAGCTGCTTAGTGTTCTTCTCATTCTTTCTTCTCCGCTTTGCTTCTGCATCATTGGGTCCATGAAGCAAGTGCACTAGCGACCTCAGCTGGCCGAGCCGGCTACTTCTGGTTTAGCCCTCTGGCTAACTTGAATCGGGATAAAACGATCTAATTGTGCACCAAATCGAACCAAAATGAGTCATTCTGCATGGTTTGTGACGCTCAAAAATATTTATCACAATGTACGTGTACGGGAAATTCTTTGGGCCTAATAGCATTAGGTGATGTTGTAATTACATAGTTCAGCTACTCTTTCAATTGACTTCAAAGTCCGGTGCTGTTCCTAGGGGCTTCATGTTATAATGCAAGAAAACTAGCATATGTACGACAATGGTATATTTTTTAAATAAGAACAGTGAGTGCTCTATCCCACAGTAGAAATAGGTTTTGGGTGGAGCTATACCCAGAAATTGTGAAACTGGGCACGCAGGATACAGGAAAGTGAAGATGTTTCTCACCGTGGCTGGTGATGCCACCTCCAGGTCCATGGGCTCAAAGATGAGGCTCATTTGTGGAGACATCTGAATGATCTCACCACTCATGAGACACAGCTTCTTGTTGTCGTCCAGCACTGTGTTCATATTCTCGATCCACACTGCATCTACCGGGCCATCAAAGATAAGCCATTTTCTGTCAGGGCTCTGAGAGACACAAGAAATAGGATTACGGAAAACCTTGAAGGAACATTTTGATCATAGTGGCACAATTACATGTGTATATGTCAAAAGAAAAGGTCATCACCAATATCAGCCGCAGCGGTTACCTGAAGGCGTATCATCTTTATTTATTTCGGCAAACAAAAAGATAAATAATGACCATATCAAATACATGAAGAAAAATAGAGCTCGGTACAATTATTTTTAACCTGATATAGAGGGTGTTAGACAGTTTGACAAAGAGAAGGACAGATGATAGATACTGTTCTGACAAGACAGAGAAATAGATTGGATGATAGATTTAAATGATGAGGAGACAAGCTAAACCAAGAAGGTTTGCTCCTACGGTGCTAAAATATATAGAGAATAATGCAGCTTTAAAGTCTAGAAGAGTTCAAAAGTGCACAAGAAGATCTTACAGTACTGTATATTATTTAATCATGCACATATTATATTAATTTATTTACCACTGAAAAGAAATCCCTGGGCATCCTTTCAAGGTCACAAACGGACCTCGGTGCATTATAATCTACAATAAATGAAGAATGTTTGCTAAATGAATGAAATTAACACCTACACTGTCATAAGGGAGGTTTACAAGAAGCGTCAATTCTCCAGTTAAATGGGTTGGCTAGAGCTGTGCTTTAAATTGATTTGTTGTAATATAAACAAATGGAGATGCCTGGGCTGGGGCCATCTGGTGCTCGAGAGGGAAGTGAGTATGCTGTAATGTAATGATCTGACAGAGAACGTTGGCATTGGAGAAAGAAAAAAGAATGTATACAGAGCTTAATACACTACCACTGCTGCTGACTCCAGATTAGAACACAAAAAAACATTGCTTACTAAAATGTGGTTCAGAAAAAAAAGGGAGCAAAACAAATAACTTTTTTTTTTCATTTCCAGAGAGGGAAATTACTTTTCTGAAACTGCATTAAGACGAGCCTTGTTCTCGTTTTCTATTTTCATTGCATCAGTGTGTACTGCCTCGACTGTCATAACTATTTCTCTCGTCCTTATTCATTGACAAAAAACAATTTGTAAAATGACAACTTTATATTCAGAGACAATTTTTAAAATGATAAGTTCATTTAGAAACAATTTGAGAAAAGGGCGAACAAATGATTTTCCATTATGACATGCCTCCCCTGCCATCTGTAAATCACCATGTCTATTGTGTGTGTGTGTGTGTCTGTATGAAAGAGAGTTATTAAAGATCTAAATTTACCAAGACAGCAAAATGTTTCTTATTTTTGTACCCTGTCATCAGAGCCCTTCTTTCCATCAGCCCGCAACTAATTGTTATGTCATGCCTATTGTACACTGATCCATCCTAAACTCATAAACTGAGTCTCAGTAGACGAAAATGCTTCTCAGTGTCATCATCTTGCTGCACTGCCTCCTATAGCATTAAACATCTGAGTACAGCATCAGACATTTGAACACCTTCACATTCACTTGAAGTGTGTGTCCAAATCTTTGACTTTTACTGTATGTTGCACCTCTGCTCAAATGAAATGATGTTTTATTACTCATAGCACAAAATAGACTGTTATCATTTATGCTCAAAGAATGTAGCCTAAATGTATTTTATTTAGTAAGTTTACTTGTTAGGGACAATGCAAATTAACATAGTATAACTTCAGCTTGTTACAAACGAGCTGCTGTAACTGATATTCTGCATATAGAGATTATAGCTATAGCTAGTTCCCATCTTCTGTCCGTTAGTCTATTTTGAGCATTCACAGCTTTAAACAGTCGCTGCACCCATGAATGTATTATAAGAACTGATACGTAGGTCAGGGTTACCCATCAGCTGATTTCTCCCAGTGGTCACACACGGTATTGCAGTAAAAAATCCCCCTGCAGCCAAAAAAGCATTTTCCCTATAGACCACCATTGTTACAGGGATGTCTGTAAAACTGTTGACAGGACACCTCCAACAGGAGACAAGGTAAATTGTAACTTTTTCTAGTTATGATTTAACTTTACATTTGCACTGTCCATGGAGGTTTTTTTATTTGTAAAACCTACCTCAAGCTGAAGAAAATGATTTAAAAATCAGTGACTTCATCATAATGTAAAGTCGATGGGCTAAGTGGGAACTCATGGGTGGGGCCAGCGGAGGAAACACTACTGCACATGTTCAGTGGGCTGCATAATGCTGAAGTAAACCCAAGTATTTCTTATAGGATTGAATGGGTGCCATTTTTGGTCCGGAATAACACTCTTATAATACATTCATGGCTGCACTGCACAATGTGGTTAAATATAATGTACAGTAATGAAAAATACTGCTTGCCTCAACTGGTGACACAAAGTTCCATAGAGGCGGCATCAGTTTTCAAAGTCTGTGATCTTTGTTAATGTCATGTGTCAGTTAATATGTCATTACTGTGACATTTCTTGACTAATCATGGTGATTTCCATGTAAGCTGCCAAGATCTGAATAGGACATAGAACTCCAGTAATGATAAGGTGAAGATAACAGGGCTTCTGCAGAGTAATACTAAATTTTTACTAAACTTTTAAACACGTTTTAATACCACATAGAATGTGTAATTTAATACCTTTTCTCCAGTCATACCGGTTAAAGAATGACAGAAAACCAGAAAACCAGAATGGACAGTAAGTTATTGATATGTATATCATATTTTTTTAGTGCTTTCTAGCTGTATGTATCAATTATTTCTAATAATATGATGAATCAATCAATGCCACCTGGATTCAGATATTTAGCAGAAAACTGATGGATGGATTATCCAATTACAAAAAATGAGCTCTCTAGCTACTGTAGCTAAAAGTAGCTGACTGAATCACCACAAAAAGGATTTAATAGCTTGCTGCAGCAGAATCTGCTGTCACACCAGCCTCACTTGTAGTTTATAGATGCAGTCCCCTGACAACTCACAACCAAACACACAAAAAAAGTGTTTTAACTGTTACTATTGATGGAAAGTGAAATCAAATTTGCTGTTGATGGTAACACCAGTAAAAACGTGTTTGAGGGAACTGAGTCCACTTTCACTTTCAGAGATTTTAGAGACAAACAACTACCACAATTGTACTACTCATCCAGCTATATGACAAGTAAACAGTAACAGATCTTCAAACCTCCGGAAGTTAACTCAAGTAGTCATTCATTTTACACCCAAATCCTGCTAACATGTTATATTAAGATAAAATAATGTATGGGATTCAAAACACATAGATTTGACAACATTCAAACGCATAATATAGACATAAATGAAAATTATGAGTTGAGTAGTAATGATGCTCTCACTCCTGAGGAGAAAAAATACATTTCTCACAGCTACAGACCCTTCAAGAATCACTAATGTCGGGTGCCCAGTTTGACGCGTAGTTAAAATGCAAGAAGCTCACATAAAAAAGGAACCAGACCAACTGTGATCCAGCTGTTGCTGAGCAGAGACTTACAGTATGACAGATGCAAACATACTGGAGTTCACTGCTTGCTCCTAAGAGAAATATCTTTTTTAAAAATGTTCATCTGCTTTCAGATGTTTGCAGTTGATAAGTGATGTCACCCCCTAAGGCCGCCAATAGTGACACATTTCCACCATCCAAAGGGAGGTGTAATAAATGATGTTGACTGAAATCAGGTGGATTGCTTAAATGTGTGTTTTATAGCAAGGCTGTGCAGTTTAACTCTGACCATGCTCTAAAATAGTCTGAAAGCTGCATTTTAGCTACATACTTATATATACATACAGTATATGTTAAATGTTATTTGTATAGATAGTAATCCAATCCAATCCAATCCACTTTATTTATATAGCACGATAACAAACACAAGGTTTCCAAAGTGCTGCACAAGATAACACACAGTGCTGTGCAAACGCGCCACCACCAAACAAACAGAAAATACAGGAAATATGAACACAAAATTTAACAACATTAATTAGTAAACATTATGATTATTAATTAAGGTTCCATTCCATTTAGGTTTAAGAGAGCCAGGTTCCTGTTATTGTTCATGTGAAAAGGGAGGTCACACACAATACTCCACTTTAGCCTATAGAAGCATTTTTTTTCAGTTTTTTTAATACTGCATACACATTTTGGTCACTATAGCATTGCTAAAACAACAAATCTAATTGTGGTCTAAGACTTTTGCACAGCACTGTAGATTTGTCAATTTTACCTCAAAATGGATCAACATTGTGCTAATATACTGGATCTATATTTAATAGTAGAATAAGAATACGGTCTAGACCTGTTCTAGGTGACTTTTGTTGTCATTTGGTGTTATATAAATAAAGATTGATTGATTGATTGATTGATAAGGTGATACAGCCTGCACTGCACAGCTCCTAGGCGTGTACATGTTCATTTGGATGAGGCGAGGGTCTAAAGGAGCATGTCGCAGATCTGACATGCTGCAATACTGTCAGTTTGTTTGCTTGTTTGATTGATTGAGTCTGAACCTAAATGTGTTTTGACCACGGTACTCTCCAGGAATTCAGCAGCATACTCATGGGAAGCCATCTTACCTGCGAGGCAGCGAAGGTTCTGTAGCTGACAGCGAGGATGCCATCGGACCACTCGTGAGAGACAGGGTCAAACTGGCCGTACAGCTGGCCCATTGTGATGGATTTGGGGTTTATAACTGTGATCTGAACCTGGTTCTCCTCCATTTGACCCTGGTGGTACAAAAATATAAACACATAGAAGATATGCTATATTTTCCAAGAAATATCATAAACTGATTTTTTTTAAACGGCGCACAGACAAATAAAAAATAGATGTGTACATATACAGCTAAAATCTTCTATATACTATACTGCACATGCACATACTGTATATTAACTTTGTTTAGTTTGGTCATTTTTGAATGTATGCAACTCAAATACACATGTAAATAAATAAAATAAAAAATCTCCTTGTTTTCCTCGTCTCCCTTAAAAACAGTGACAAACCAAAAAAAAAGCAGTTTCTGACCGAAAACATGTAGGCTGAAGCATTAGCTCATAACACCAACCCTTTAGTCTTTGAATAGATCCCTATGTGCATAACATACACAACACATTTATAATAATATATACTTAATGGACGTAATAATACAGTTAAAATTTACACACATTTCCTTATGTATCTATGCATGGTTATATGTCCCAAAAGTACCAAGGATCATATACATAAGAAATCCATTACAAAATTCATATATAAAATAACATTCATGCCTCAGTTTTATATTTATAAACACACATAAGACTTCTTTACTCAACAGGATAGGGGGTTGTCATGAGAAGATGGCAAAACAAAGAAAACTGTCTCAATAAGCGTGATGAACCACTCATTTCAGAAACTTGTCTCAGCCAAGACTCGTAAATTGCCTCGGAGATTACTGTCAGTATGACAAAACTTCTGCTAACTGAGGAAGAGAAGCAAAAAACTGCAACAAAGGACTTTTCAGACAAGGTGTCAGTCTGAGTTAAAAACAATGAGGGAGCGGGCTGCTAAGAAGAAAAAAAAAACAACAACAGAAAAGAAAAGAAAGAGGCGAGGGGGGGTTGGACGTGATCAGTGGATGTGCAGCGACATGGATGACGATGATAAATGTGGCATTCACAGGCGTTCCATCAGCAGGCCTTCATCTGTCTCCTTGGTGGGATGCTTCTCAGCCCTCTCAGCCATGTAAATACAACAACCAGTTCTGCTCGTCGCTGTGAGATCGATAACTACTAAACAAAGACTACAGCTCTGACAAATTGGATGGATGTGTTTACTTGGAACAAACATGTAGCTCAGATAAGCCTTGGATATTGAGTGTAATACATATTTTTTACTTGACATGAAGGTTTATGATTTTTTACAAATCGAGTGTTTTATGTCCCAAGGACTCAGGAAACTCCTTCGAAATTCATAATAAAATCCAATTAAAAAATGCATGGTCAACCATCTGAAAATAAGCCTTCTTTTTTATTTCTGACAGATTGACCTGGTCAATACCTGACACAGAGGTAATAGATGGGTTGGACCCCAAGGACAACTTCAGGGATGCAACCAAGAAAATAAAGTGGTTTAACGTAGCTATTGATCAAGAATTTGTGCCTCGTAAGGAATCAAGAAATATAGCGGGCTGACATCCAACTTAGGCCTTACCTGCCTTTTTCTGTCATTGTTCCTTCTCCACTTCTACCTCTCCAATCATTACAGTAGGCATTTGCAGCTATTATATCTTGATACCAGCTGTCAAAGAATTTCGGGCACTGCACCTGCGCATCATACCTTTTCACAAACGTCGTGAAGGGCTGCTGATAGCACACGGTAGGCACTGGTCTTTCCTCCAAAGGGTTCTCCCACCAGCATAAAACCGTGCCTCACTATCATCATCTCGTAGACCTGCAGTATTTTCTCAGCGAAGAACTCAGTGAGTTGCAGGTTCATGCGCTGGCAGTTTTCTTCGATGGCCTCCATCAGAACGCTGTAATCTCGTTTTGGGAGTTTGACCCCGGGGAAGAGGTCAGAGGTGATACCCTGAGATGGAGAGATAAAGTTGTTGGAGAGGCATAATGTGGTAGAATAAAGCATCGTAATACATGAACATAAACACAAAATACAATGTAAACCAACACACAAACTTACTCACATGCATACACATTCACAGAGAAATCTGCTGAGGGGTGACAAGATATACACACACACATATACTCCAGTGAACTGGTCTGACTCAAACAGACTGAAATTGTCCCTGTGCATTGTGGCTCCAGATGAACTGACTGGAATAAACATGGGCTGACATCAGTTGATGTGCATCGCTCCATTAATCAAGACAGGAGGAGCTCCACTCTGTCTCACCTCAAATAGCTTCAGATCATGAGACAGGAACTTGGGCAGATTGACATCAATAATGGATCTCAGCAACAGGGTGTCTTCGTTCTCATCTGGAAAAGTGAGCTGCAGTGCAACAAATCCACGCCCATGGAGAAAAGGAGAGGAGGAAAACAGTAGAAAAAAAGGCAGCCGATGAAAAAAACAAAATTGGAACAGACGTGTAATGAGAAGCAGGTGATTTATGGAGGTTTATGAAGACAAATTTTACTAAGTCTCTCTGTGTCACATGTGACCAACAATCACAACCATTCAATTTAAGAGGAGAAACCAGATAGCAGCTACGACTAGAACTCTAAACTAGGGCTGGGCAATAAATTCATATATCAATATTTTGATATTGTATAGATCTTAGGTTTTGAATATCGTGATATGGAATTAGTCTTGTCTTTTCCTGCTTTTAAAGGCTGCATTACAATAAAAATGTAATTTTTTAACAGACTGTTCTATTATTTGCCTTTATCCCCTTACTCATTATATCCACATTACTGATGATTATTTATCAAAAATCAGTTAGATAGGTTAGTGTGTCAGGGGTATAGGGTATAGGGTAACTTTACTGATCCCCCTAGGGGGAAATTCAAAATTAACATAACAGTATTTCCAAGTAAAAATAAAAATGAACTAAAATACCTGATGAAAAAATGATATCTATGTATGCATTATGTCACCAACATAGTGGCATATGCAATGTTTGTATAAAAAGGTGCAAACAGATCTTTCCTTTCTCTCACACATCACTGCACCCTAAAACTGTTTGCCATGTTGTGTTTGGAAAATAGGAAGGAATAGGCCAATGCTTAGATTCCTAAATAAGTGTGAAAAATTGTGGATACTAATTTTACAATCCAAACAGTATAAACAGAACTACTAACATTAGTACCCAAACGAATTTGCAACAGATGTGCATTAAAAATGTAACCAAATCTGTTTTGAAGCTGAGGCTAACACACATTTAATGCGTCTTATAGAGGAAAATAAGTCACCCAGAGGTCAATCAGCTATGTGCATGTTTGCCTTTTAATTTCCTTTCAGCAACAGAAACCAAACAAGAGCTGAGAAATGTTGCACCCCAATTAGGCCCCTTTTCCTGTTATATGTCCTTTAGCTGAATGATCAATAGCGCTGTTCTACTCTCATTAAAATGCTCAAAACTGTCACAATAACAACATGCTCATAATGGCATTATAAATGGAAAAAATAACAAAGAATCCCATTATATCAAAGTGACTCTTTTTTAAAGTACCTTGAGGTTTCCAGCGGCAGTCAGCACAGACTTTACAGCCCTCATTCCGTAGTCGTAGTGATGCTGTGACGACAGCTGCTCCGAACACAGTCGATAAGTGGCCACAATTTTCACCGACAGGGGCCGTGCAGTTACAAAGCCGCATGAGTAGAGCACAATCTCTGCTATCATCGCATAGTCTGGTACCATCATAGCCACAGTCCTGAACAGAGCCTGGTGAGAAGAGATAGTTTTGTTGAATGGAAACAAGTTTATTATTTTTTTATTTATTTTTATTATTTTATTATTCTGAAGTTATGAATATTTTGCTGTTTTATTTTAGCTGTTTTTATACATCAGGAATGTTTGGAGACATGCATAAAACATGCCTGTATTTTTAACTATTTTTTAGTTAAATAACAGAACATGCTGATTTCCCAAATTTAATTCAAACTCCTTAATTATGTATGTTATTGCACCTCAAACGCAGTGTTGTAATATGGGCTTTTTGGAGAAAAACATGATACCTTGAGGTTGTCCGGTAGCTCAGAGCGACCGGCGTAGCCAGGATTCATAGTAATGAAGACAGCACAGGAGGGGTTCAGTCTTAGCTCTGTCCCCTCAAACAGCAGCATCTCACTATGGGCAGCGATTCCTGGACACACACAGAGGCAGTTATGCAATATTTATTTTCCTTATCCCTTTGTGCATCTTAACTTTGATGGAGAAACATTAGGCACATTAGTGTCTGTCTCTTTGCACTATTAAAGGCTGAAAAACAATCACTGTGCTCTGCTCTTTATTCCCTCTGCAGTTTTACAACACTTAACATATATACATGTAATCAAACCTAAAGATTACTGTGCTGCATATTTGTAAACACCATGTCCGCCCACTGTGTATATGCAAATTCACATGCCCATTTTAGATAGATATCATGGGCCTGTGCACACCCAGCTACACAAACAAATACAAATGCAGACCCTGTACAACATAAAAAACCCTCGATCCTTTGATTTCATATGAGAAAAACTTCAGGTCCTAAAACAGAATTCAAACGTCAGCAGTTTAGTACCTTACAGAAACCTATTAACTTCTTCAAACTTTAGTTTTTGGGCTGAGAAAAATCTGCAGACCCCTTTGACTCTCGTATCTTATGATGCAAGTAATTCAACGCCCAAAGCACACAGAGGACACACGGCTGTGCATGCTTGAAGTTCTGCTAGCCAGCCCACACAAATTTCCTAAGCTCAATGCTGCACTTCTGAGTGGTCGAAATCTTGTTTATTTTTTGGGGGTTTTTTTTACAAGTGAGAATATGCCAAATTTGTTTCTGGTAGACTGCCAACTTATGCGAAGATCAAAAGAAAAAAGCACAAACCTCTCTGTATGGTGAGAATCTGTTGAGCCACCACAGACAGCACCTCCAGGTCAATGCGGTTAAACTCATCAAAGCAGGCCCAGGCTCCGCAAGACAAAAGGCCCTGGACACACACACACACATACATTTCACTACATTAATGCATTAATGCAAATTTAAATAGTATTCATAAAATACTTTTGCCTGTGTGTGTGAGGGCTATGTTGGTCAGAGTCAAGTGGGAGAAAATTTCAGTAGTGTGTAAGCAATTTCCCTTTGACCTAAAATGTAATTTTTTTGGAAATCTGGCTCTTGTGGCTCCCCATGTCCGAAACACACAAAGAACTATAAACACTTGACATTGATCATCTGCAGCACTACTGGGAGGGAGTGAATAAGGACCACTGACTGGGGGCTACTCTACAAATCTTGAAATTCAGAAAATTGCGGCAGGAGCAACGGCCATGTGGAATTGACTGCATATATTTCTATTTGTAACAACTGTACCACATTACATCTGTAAGGACAGGTTGAAGTGTTGTGTAGAGACATCTAAATGTGTGTTTGCCATTCTGGGACATTAATAAGTGAGAATGTGAGGGAAATGAAACTCCTGTGTCACCTTGTTTTATCAGACTCTTTGAAGTGCTGATAGTTGCGCTAGTCAGATATTCCCGGGTGGAAGTATCTGCTTCTGGCATTCTTCCATCAAAAAGAAGAGGAAGAAGAAGAGGAATATCTACTTCTGTTTCACTATCAGAAGTGATTTTTTTTTTATGTGCTTGGTTTCACTGGTGTGTAGGAAAGGGGCTTTTAAGTGTGTACCTATTTCACTGGTGTGTATGTATGTGTGTTAACCATCTGTCACAGACCTACTGAGGCTCAACAAAAGTAATCCCTCATCAGTTATGACCCACTATAGTGTGTAGTAGAGTATGTATCTGCAGATACTCTCTGCCTGTATTTCCTTAATTTTTTGATGTGTTCTGGGTTTCAACCTTTGGCGCAGCAGGGGTGTAGCCCCCAGCCAATAATATTGAGGAGGGTTTGGGACTCTATAAAAATGTTGCGACATAGACAAAAGTAAACTCCAAAATTGGTGGACAAAGCACTGATGTTCTGCTTGTTCAACAGTTATGGTAGGGAACAGTTGCAATCAAGTCAAGTATCATTAAGGTCTGTTTCATTCTTTCCACTGTAGACTCTGCTGTGCAACAGACTGCTGTCCACTCTGTGTGTGTGTGTAGAGCTCAGTCCTGCTCTACCATCACTAACAAATCCTGTATAGTATACCCTTAACTCATGGTAAGAAATAATTGCACTCACTTTGAAGAACTTTCCCAGAGCGATGTAGTCCAATCCATCAGAGCAGTTGAAGACCACACACTGCTTGGCCACAGCTTTGGCCAAGTCTTTGGTTGTCTCTGTTTTCCCTGTGCCAGCTGGGCCCTCGGGGGCTCCTCCCAAATGGAGGTGGAGGGCACCAAACAAAGTGCTGAGGGAGGAGGAGAACAGAAAAGAAATCGCTAATGCAACACCTCATGGCAAGTTAGTAATTAATTTACTGTCTTTATCAGCAGAAACATGTCAACATAGATCCACCCTATCTCATGCTTGCTGACATAGCAGACTGAGACCCTCACTGCAGGGAAGCTTTTTGAAGCTGTGAGATTATTGTAACATTATTGAGTACTAAGCTTCAAGACACACTGGAACCTCCATTTTCTCTCTCTCTCTCTCTCTCTCTCTCTCTCTCTCTCTCTCTCTCCCTCGATAGATGTACTGCAATGCAGGGACTTTATAATGATTTATTAATTAAATTGACAAGCCAGTCTAGCCAGTGAAGTAATGATTGCTGTCAAGATTTCCAGAATGAATTCTAAAATCTGCCACCATGATGTAGTATAACTACACTAAACTGTATACAAATACATTTCTTTATGATTTTCAATATTTAACAGAAGATGCAAATAAAATATTTAATATACGTCAGATTTATTAAATCTGAATATCTTAATCTGAATATTAGAACATAATGATTGTTACTGTTACTACAAACATTGATGAGTAAACTGGCATTCATAGCCAAACCAGATGGAGTGGCCCTCTTCTTAGTGAGACAGCAAACAGCCAGCAAGTTCCAGCAATAATCTTTCAAATCTTGGCAAATTTCCCAAGAGGCTAACTGGGAAGCAGTGTAAAAAACGCATGCTCTAACAAACTGATCCATAAGGAATTATCCTCAGTAGCTCAGCAACAACATACTGTGGCTTTAAAATGATACAAATTACAAGATGGACAAGAGCAGAAGAGAATTTATCATTTAAAATGGTGAAAGTATGCAGGAAGAGTTCTTGTGGACAAAGTGATGAAGTAGATGATTGATTAACATATAGGTGTAGGGATACATGTACCTCCATGTATCTCCAACATGGGATTTGTTGAGTCATTAGACAGACAGGGCATTTAGTGGCAGGAATTTCCAACTAAAAAGTTGTGTAGTGGCCTTACCGGTAGCAGCGGTCAGTGAGCGGGGTAATGACCAGACGTGGAGTGTTGCCCAGATACTCATAACCATATGGCAAACCAGCATTGATCATCTTGGTCTGAAGGTGGTTCTCCTATACAGGGTGTAGTTTTTTAAATAGGTAAATAACTGAGTACATATTATGAGAGAAAATTAATCATCTATCTCTTTCACATACCACCCAGTAGTAGCGCAGTTGGCTAAGCCACTCAAAGTCGTTCTCGTCACTTATTCCCTTTTGCACCAGTGTAGCCAGCACATCCCTGGCATGGACGTCCAGCACAACCAGAGCTCCAAGGGTCACCCGGTTCTGCTTGGACAGCTTCCCACGTACAAGCGCAACAATGTCGTCAATCTGTCTATTGTTCTGCTCCAGGTAGGCGTCTAGGGCCTGAAGGAGACAGGCATGATTAAATAGAAGGTAGAGCATGTTGGAGTTTATCAAGACAGAAGCAGAATGCTATATCAAGACCCTCATCTATAAAGTGAAGGTCACAAGCTTGATCCCTGCAACAAGTACTAAGTCCATCACTGTCAAAATGTCCATGAGAGGGAGACACCTCACCTCTTTGCTATTGCTGGCTGGGCATGATCTTCACCTTTTAAGGTGAAATGGTCAAACCCCTGTAACATATCCTGTGATGCATGGGTTCTTTTTTTAGATTATAAAACAGCATTATACAGCAAACGGGTTGGCAGCAGACCTCTCCTGACTACATCAACTAAATATGAGCTGTAGGCACTCTTCATTTGATGTGACAGGTCTAATATAGTTTGTAATCCTCATTCAAACCAGCTGTTCAGCCTATATCACCTCAGTCGCTATGTTCAAATTTGAAGTGCTTTATTAGATGATGGTTCAAAGTCATTACAGTGAGTAACATGTTTATTGTGGTGGAAAAGGTAATCCAAGAGTAATCAGACCTGTTGACCTCATCTTCACAACCATTTAAATGTTGCTTGAGCCATTTATCATACTGTTGCCATAGATACAACTTCGATATAGACATCATGCAACTTCAGAGTATACTGTAGATGGTGGGTTTCAGATATTTGTTTAGAGGCAAGAAAATGCTTGCTTGCTTTTGGATTGATGGGATTATGTATGAAAATCAGTTTTTCCCCCCCTAAACTACAAAGAATCATGTCTTATCATCTAGTGTAAGTTTACAGAGGCTATGCTTTTAAGTCAGATCTATAGAGACACAAATACTATGAAAAAAGCCTCTTACCCAAACCGTGGGCATTCAAACTATTATTCACTATTACTGTGGCTAACCTTCTGTCCTGAATTGATGGCTTCATGGATATCCTTTGTCCAGTAGACCTGTGAGACGCACAGCACAGTCTGGCCCGGCCAAGCACGCACCCAGTCAATCCTCAGCTCACTGGGGTATGCCTTGATTGCCTCCCCAATTACCTACAATGGATCACAAGAGTGACAGTGGCTTTATTTCCCTGGTTCCTGTATCTCCAGTCCGAGCTATTGAGAGAAGACCTGTATGCGGTCTCAATTTTAGTGGCAAACACTGAATCAAACAATAGATAAAATTCCCATCATTGGCTCTATTCAAAAAAGTGTTCTCTCTCTTATTTGAACAACACAAGAAAAATATGCACTTATTTGCTTTAAAAAAAGGTGTAATAACAATTCACAAAACACCTTATGCAGGGAGGCAATCATGCCATTCTCTAGTTCCAGAAGCCACTTCTCCACCTGGCCTCTGGCTTTGGAAGTGGAAATTATGTCTAGTAGCTGCACCATTTCGCCCTCACTGCTCTTCATGTGGGTGATGTCCAGCACATCAGTGAACACCACACTAGCAATGCCTTCAAAGCACTTCTTCAGATGAGGCTGCACCCTGGAGGAGAGGAAGGCAAAAAATTGGAATCACTTTGGTAATGTCAAAAGCACAGTGTATCTCGTCTAATGTCCAAAGTAGGCCTAAATCTCGCACTAGGCCTTCTCGCAGTAAGTGCCATCTTTTTTACATTTTATGGCCTTTCCAATATGAACAAAGACACTCACAACCATAGCACAGATCTATTTCCATTTATACCAGTGCAGCTATTTACACTTGGTTGGATAAATGCCCAAGTATGTGATTATGTATTGGGGTTGTGAGCTTTGACAAAATGCTTCTAAATGCACAAAAGTTGAATGAATTTAGTGTAGACAATGACAGAGGACTACAGCTGTTGATATTCAGCTGCTTCTGTGCTGCTTTCCCTGCTCAGCCAACCAGAAGAGGGGTAAATTGTCAGTATGTGTTTGGATCAATATCACCCAGACAAATTTCTGTACTGTTATGTACTGAAGGCCCCTATGTGTACAATGAGAAATGGTCTTATTGTGGTGACTCCTGATGGTTAGAAATGAATGCAGATTATAATTAAAGAAAGGATTTAAAAAAAGCTAGGAGGTGAAGTGAAGAAGAAACTGCGCTTCTAAGGTTGAAAATGAACATTCATACTAAACCCCCCAAAAAAAAACGTCATAGTGTGTGAAGTTATTCTTTAAAAGTTCATTGCATCACATACTTTGCTTGATGATAGTATTTTTGACTATTCATTCACCATTAAGGAACTAAGTATTCTAAAATGTGTTAGAGCTTATTTGGGGAATTGTGATACAGTCCGGTTACATCCCTGAAACCTCCAGAAAATGGTGCTCATGACTGAACTCACCAGTGCAATACATATTATCAATGTAACTGGCAGCCAAGGAGGCTTAAAAAGAAAAGATAGCCTGCCAGGACAGAGATGTATTAATGAAACTTTTTTCTGTCGTTCAAAGTTGTTGCTTTTCTTTTTTTTTGCCCGTTCACATCATGTTAAGTGCTTTTTTGCTTTTCAGAATCCAGTCTTTGTCCTTGGTCTAATAATGTATTTTACTTGGTGAATGGTCACACTTTCTTTTTATTTTATCTATTCTTTTCTTTACATATATATATATATATATATATATATATATATATATAAATTATTCATTCTCTATGCAATTCTGTGTTTTTAAGGATTTAAATCTAATTTTTGTTTATTTTTTTCTACCCTTTTATCCATTTTCCCCATCTTCATAACTGTGTTTTCATTTGATTGTATTTCTCAAACCCTGTGAAGCACTTTGGTCAACTTTTGTTGTTTTAAATATGCTCTATAAATAAATTGACTTTATATGAATTGTTGCTTTTAACTCTTTTTGAATGTCGCACATAATACAAAAAGTCTCTTGTTTAAAGTGCTTCATCCTTGCCATTTCGATTTTCAATCAAAGTTTATTTATTTAGCACCAAATCGCAACAGAAGTTATCTTAGGGTCCTTTTCACAAAGAGCAGGTCTAGATTTTACTCTTTATTTTACCCAACATTCCCCCATGAGAAAGAACTTGGCGACAGTGGCAAGGAAAAACTCCCCTTTAATGGGAAGAAACCTGGAGCAGAACCGGGCTCTTGGTGGGCAGCCATCTGCCTTGACCAGTTGGGTTGAGAGAGAAATAGGGAGAGGAGTCTGATAGTTGAAGACTCTGCCTCCTAATCTAATGCTTGAAGCTCTAGGAACCAAAAAGTAAGCCTGCATTCTAGGAGTTCTTGTGGGGTGATAGGGTACTATGAGCTCTTTAAGATATGATGGTACCTGACCATTAAGGGCTTTGTAGGTGAGGAGAAGGATTTTAAATTATGTTCTGAATTTTAGAATTAGCCGGTGCAAGGAATGGGAAAAATATGATCTCCTTTCCAAGTTGTTGTCAGTATATGAGCCTTTAGAGAGTCTTTTCTTAAGGCAGCTTGATAATAAGGAATTGCAGTAATGCAGTCTAGAAGTAACAACTGCATGAACTAGTTTTTTGCATCTTTTTGAGACAGATTGTGCTAGATTTTTGCAATATTACATAGGTGAAAAAAGGCAGTCCTTGAAATGTGTTTTATGTGGGAGTTGAAGGACAAATCTAGGTGTTTAGGGCCAAGCACAATGACTTCAGTTTTGTCTGGGTGTAGTAGCAGAAAATTTCAGGTCATCCAGGTCTTTAAAGCATCTTTAGAGTTTAGTTAATTGTTTGGTTTCATCTGGCTTCATTTATAAATATAATTGGGTATCATCTGCATAACAATGACCATTTATGGAGTGTTTCCGAGTAATATTACCTACAGAAAGCGTATATGAAGTAAATAGTATTGGTCTAAGAATAGAACCTTATAACTGTATAACTTGTGTGTAAGGAGGATTAATCTTTAATGTGTGCGAACTGAAGTCAATCTGATAAGTAGTACTTAAACCAGGTTAATGCAGTTCCTTTTAATGCTATTAAAATGTTGCAGTCTGTAATAGGATGTGATGGTCAATGGTGTGAAATGCAGCACTGAGATCTAACAAAACAAATACAGAGGGAAATCCTAGTCGGATGCAATTTGAAGGTGATTTTCTGACACTCGCTGTCTCTTTGCTATGATGCACTCTAAATCCTGACTGAAAATCCTCAAATATGCTATTGTTGCCATGTTTCTTGCGCTGCAAAAACTGTCAGCATATCATGTTCAGTAAAATACAGACATATGAAATATCAGTATGTTTCTGTTGCTGCATTCATAACATAGGTATGTTGTGTCAGTGTGTACAAAAACCAGCCTGTAAAAAGGAAAAAGGAACAAGTGGTTTAATAGTATATACAGCATTAAATTTAAGGCATCCCGGTAATCCAGAGGCCAGAAATCAAAACCATCCAAAAACCAAACTAGCATTTTCGCAAACATTACACTGCCATCTACAGCATACCCACTATTACAGAAATCCCATCTTTACAGAAGAGTAGATGACTGTGTGTATCTGTACTGATGTGATGAGAATTCTCAGCAGATGAAAAGATAATACAGGGACAGTAGAGTGAAAAGGACAGGAGAAATAGCAGAGAGTAAGAGACTAGAACGTCTTTTTTTTTTTTCTGGAAACACATTCATTATTAACCAAATGCCCTGGGTGAAATGAGACATGGCTTGATTATCAGTGAGAACTTGGCTTCTGTGGGAACCACAGTGGAGGTAAAGTAGGCAAGAGTGTGCTATAATCAATTGTCATGGCTAGCTGAAATAACTCTTGTCCTGAGATCACTTTTCAAAAGGCCACAATTCTTTTCAGTGGTTGTATATTTATTGTCTGTTGCTTTCATATCCTGAAACTCTTTTATAAAAATGTTTTATGGAAAATGGTCAGTGTTTTCAACATTTTCTTCAAAATATATTGTGGTAAAGAAGCTGGTTTAGGTTTAAGTTTATCATTGTCTACATTACGGACCAAATTTTCATATTTTTATGGTGTACACTAAATTGCTTCGATACTAGTGAGTATCAAAACATTTCTTCTTTTGATACCTACCCAGTGACCATGTCCATTTGGGTTCCCATAAGGGTTAAATCTGGGCTGCAATATGGGAACCACATGGGTTTGTCGGCAGTTTCCATGGTGGCCCCACCTATGTTTGCCCATATGGGCTTCAAGTGGGTTCTGACTGGGTTTCAGGTGGGGCCCAACTGCGTGAGTTACACATGTGGGGCCCATGTTACTCAAACAATGTGGGCCCCGAAAAATTTGTCCAGTTCAAGCCCATGCCAACTCAATACCCATGTGGCATTCAGAAATCAGTATCAAAGTCAAGGTATTGATCAAAAACCTTTGAATGATACTCAGTCGTGGTCTACATATTTTAAAAAGACTAATTTTAACTATAGGGTTGAGTTAACTGGAAATATCATTCAGTGACTCCCTTTGAGTGAGCTACTGATGGACAGTCAAGTATTTTACTAGCAACCAGCCAGAATACTGCTCATCATGACCACTGGGGGTAGTCCAGTTACAACACAGCAACTGATGATGCTACTTGTAATCAGGAAAATTATTAATAAAATAAAATAAAATATGATCATAATTTAAAATAACGTTACCTTGTGGGGTCTTTGGTCTCAGAGAGGATTTCAAGAAGTTCTTCATTGGACAGGAAAAAGAACCGAGGAAAATAGAGGCGCTTCTTCTCCAGGTAGTTATTAAGACCTTTGAGGATCATTTCCAAAAGCTCATTGGACTTTTTTAGCCTCTCCAGCATCTTGTCGATGGCTATCACTGCCAACACGTTCTTTTCCTACCACAGACAGAATAGGGTTTAAAGCAAAGGGTCAGTAAGTACTTTCTTTCTTTATTTTACTTTCACAAGATGAAAAATGTCAAGTGTCAATGTAATTTTTAAAATATAGACTGGCAATATACTGCAAACTGTATGTCAAGGAAACATATTAGAGGAAGATGGTTTGTTGTGTTCATATATTTCCAGAGGTGGAGTGTTTTGATCACTACCTTGAAAGTAACACTAAAACACTGCAATATTTCCTTTAGCAACATCCACTTTATGTTCCACAATAAGGCCCACTTGCCACACAGCGCTCTGAAAAATCTCTGATGGGACAGTAATAGAGACTTCACCTGAGGCCTGTCTAGCCCCTATGAAATATTTCAGATGATATCATCTCACTAATTTAATATCCTCTAGATCTGTCACCCCCAGGAAGCACCAAAATAAAAAGTCTATCTAATCTTCACTGTTGGACAGGGAATGCCTGAACCTTCTCATATGAAGACGCTGGCAATTCTAAAATGAAGCGCACAGCCTGATATCATCCTCTGACTGCAGTGAAGTAAGGTGCAGGAAGGAGTGTAATGCACAGCGAGAAAAAAGTAAAAAGCATGGGCCAAGTAAGAACATATGTCTACCTTTTATTGCTGACAACTCTTAAGAGGAATGAAAGGTAGAGATCTTCGAGGCATCTTCTATGTTTTATTGTTCTGCAGTGTTTTGTTTTTTTTTATCATGATGAACCTGGTCTTACTGTAAACCTATTATTTATAGACCATTTCACCCTCTAACAACACATCTCTTCTGTACAACGCAGAGCTCAACAACATGGTTTCTAGCTTTCGAAAAGGGGAATAACAATAATACATGATGTACATTGCATCTTTTTTTGATGAAATCAATTTGTTTTGAGCCTACAGTATGTTTTTGCTTTGTATCCTTTATCTTTGCTAAATCATATATATATATAGTTAAAAGTCCACAAAAAAACACATTGCAGAAATGATGTTGCCACAATCCAGTGCATACAGTAGATAGTCAGTGTAAGGCAGTGCGTGCAATTTCATAAAACCTGACCCTCTGGAAAAATTGCAATCAATATGTTGGAGAAGCAACAAAGAAGATAATGCATTGCTTTGCTTTTACATGTCTTCTGTTTTGTATCCAGGGTCACTGTCCAGGTGCAGTCATTGAAGACACTTTTAATCTCATCAAATTCTGTTCAACAGTATGTTGTGGAATACCAAAGGCCATCAAGAGTGTGGTAATACATATATATATATATATATATATATATATATATATTTATCTCTCATGATTGCTATTGATTTCTTATGACGACTGAAGTGGAAGCAGTGGCTCTTGACTCATGCCAAGGTGACTTTATCCCCTCTGGGCTCACCTTCCAGACCAAGTAATGAACAAATGATAGAAATGAGAGATTAAAACCATTTTGGACTCTTTTTTTTTAGGGGGCAGTAGAACAGACTTCAGTTACAGTAGCTGACACTCACTTTAAAGGATAAATCATATGATCAGACTCATTAACCAAGCCAAAGAAGAATATACACACAAAATGCCTGATTTGATTGTATTTCAATGGGCCATATAATTATACTGGCTAAGGGTGTCTGATTGATGAACATGGATTCTAGCATTTCATAAATTTTCATCAGACTTGTAATTTTGGCCCATTCCTTAAGAGGGCAATGTAATAAGCGGGCTATTTTTATATTCAGTCTGCCAGCAGGAAGCTATTCATGAGCACACTGAAGGGATAATAATGCTCTAATGCATGTATTATGTGTGATAATGCAGTTTTTATGCACCAAACAGATGGCCTCAATAGGGGCCAGAAACTGTCCACAGCTGATATAGCAGCTCTGCAATCTGTGTTGGGGGGAAAAAAAGAGTAACGTAAAATAAAGTATTTTTCTCTGTTCTTAACTGATACACAACAACACACCAGACATCCACAACAATAAATACCTTGGTGTGTTCGACGCACATTCTGCAGAATATTGTATGTGCATGAGAGGGAGTGTAATATTAAGTGAGTTATTTTTCACTGACTATTATTTTGTTACTATTGGGTGAATCCATCATTCTATTAGTAAACAATATGTCAGTCATATTCTCCATGAGCTCAGAGGTTGAATTGTTTCTCCCTTCCTCAGCTCATTAGAGGGGCCAAAGGTGCAGTGCGCTGCATAGTTAAAAGGGAACAGGTTCACAGAAATAAGTCTTTTAAATTGATTCGGTCATGTTTTTATCTGCAATTGTGCATGCAATAGTAGATAAATGACACACTACAGTAGGCAGTAAATAAGAAATGGAGTGGAGTCAAGGAAAATGAAGCTGGCATACAGAGGTTGTAATGTGTTGGAGGATCAGTGGATCTTGAGCAGCTCCCAGTGGTTGATTTGATCACAACAGTCTGGGAAAACAAATTAAGCCTTGACAGTACCAGTCAAATGTTTAGACACACTTTCTCATTCAAGTGGATGTGAAAGTGTGTCCAAACTTTTGACAGGCACTGTATGTGATTTGTGGGTAGGAGAGATGCACTGTAACTTGTTTTTTTTTTTCTTTTTTTTTTTCTCCATTCGATTGTTGTGTGGTTGTATGGAGCGGAGATGATTCCAATTTCATGCACTGCTGATCAATGCTATGGACAAGGTGAAGGGATGCGTTGTTTGTCAGATTTTGATCCAGTACGAGCCAATGCAGAGGAGTGGCTTTACTCTGTATCTTATCTTACATGGAATGGTGAATTAGCATCATTGGAGATGACAAGTACTGCCTTATAATCTTATTCATCATGTCTTGATTTGATGATGAAAAACTTTGACAAACCTACATTTTAATTAAGCCCTAATTCAGCTGCTGAGATACCCTAAACACATCAATATGACAATTTAAACATGTTTTGATGGATTCCTTTCTCAAAGAGGCTTTAATTTATTCGTGCGGGGTTTCAAGAGATTGACGGTTAAGTAAAGCGTAATGTGATGGGTGAACTGATATTTAAACCAGGGTTGCTGCACACTTTCTGAAATCAAATGTAATGCTTTTTAAGACCTTTTTAAGACCTCCACAGAGAAAATTTAATGTTGTTTACACAGCATAGCAAATGCACATAAGGGTGAGCTTCCTGTTTTCAATCAATTTGGCATTATTAGTAGGAATCAACTTCTGTTTCAACCTTGTATATATTTATGCTGTCTTGTCCTTGTAGTGTCTTGTGTTTTGTTTTACTTTTTTTTTTTTGATGTGGACCTGCGGATGTGTCCAACAATAAAGTTTGATTCCTTCATTCTGTATAATTTAAAATCATATAAAGCAATCAAATTAATGCCAAATGCACTACACTTTGTCCCACTGTCACGCTTTTACAGTAGATAAAACTGTGTAAATAAAATAAAAAGTAATAAATAAATAACATTTTAATTTAAAAGCGAAATTTTAACTACAATTTGCCTGGAATTGTTGATTTTGATAACACTCTGTAAAACAATGAGGCTCTTCTGATCATTCCCAGTTGGATGTAGTTTAAAAACATTATCATCCAGATTGTAGCTCTGTTGAGAACTAATCAAAACATTACCAGAAAAAGAAAACAACTAAAGAAGTATATCCAAACTCAGATCTGTTGTGTCAAGAGTTAAAATGAAGATGCTAATACATGTTTTTATCTCATCAGAGTAAGACTACTTTGATTCTCTTTTTTTTTTTTTTTACCTTGGAACTTTTACAAACCATTCAAAAAGCTGCTGCAAGGCTTTTAGCACGATTCAACAGATGGTCACACGTTACACCTGTTTTAACTTCTCTGCATTGGGTTTCCATTTAATGGAATTACAGTTAGTTTATTTTAAAATCCTGGTGCTCAATTACAGAGCATTAAATGGCTGGGCTACACATTATATCTTGGACCTTTTGCACCACCACTCCACAAGTCGAGGTTTTAGGTATTCTAACCAGATTGTTTTAAGTGTCCTTCAGAAACATTTTAAGACTCAGGGAGAGTGTGCATTCCAGTTGGTAGCACCTAAGCTTTGGGAAAGTCTCTAAATAAGTTGGAGGTCTCTGGACTCCTTTGAAAAGCAGTTAAAACCATCTGTTCAGACGGGCATTTGGGTGGCATGTGGTATTTTAACATCTTCGATGATGTTTTAAGTTTATATTTTCTTCCTGTGTTATATGTGTTCTTTATTTTATGTTTTATTTATTTGACTGTGGCTGGTGTCTGTGAAAGCTGCTATATAAATAAACATTACTTACTTATTTTCTTACTTAATTAATTTACAAAAATGTTTGACTGTCCTCAGGGCCCTGAAACTACATAATTGCCTTACTGAATAAGAAAATGCCAACATTAAACAGCTTATTTACTTTATGATTAAATTCACACAGCAGGTATAAAATCCTTCCCAATTGTCAAACCCATTAGCGTAACTAAGAAGCTGTGCAAGGGCTCACCAAGTTAACACAATACAAATATTCAAAAGTAAGATCCTACACATCAGGAAACTTTAATGTGACATAGCCATGCTTAATCATATCAATGCACTTCTATATTAAACTACATGTATATTAAACTACATGAAACAGGGACCTCTGTACCAGTATTCTGCTGTCTGATCTTTTCATCTTGCATCACTTTACTTTAAAAAAACGTTTTTATTGAAATAATAATTCTGTCTTTGCCAAGATTTTCTTTGTCATAGCCAAACGTTTATGGTATCACGTGTATAAAATCACTTGTATATTAAAGTATTTCATTGGCATAATGTGTGGAAATATTTCTCAGCAAACATACTGACAGAGTTAACATCACAAAAAAAATAAGGCCATATTTTCCTGAAAGTGGCTAATCACAAATACAAGCACAAAATTGAGACACCTGGTTAAGACAAACTTATCTTGGGGACCAGCAGTATTTCGCTTTTACATTCATGCACATTATTAAACACACAGGCATGTGCATCCAAATGTGAAAAAAAAGCACTGTACTAACGTGTGTACCAGAAGGCTCCATAACACCACGTGTACAGTGCAGAGTGGACAAGACAGTGCGCGTTCTGTATCTGTGTGTGCAGGCTCTCTGTCCCTCAGCGACCTCATTTTCTTTGTGGCTCAGTACGGCCCTGCCCCTTCCAGACAAAATCCATAATTTCTATTTGATGGTGCAGTCAGGCTGGGCTTTCTGGAGGACACTGCCTGAAATTGATGTGTCTCATTTCAGGTCTACTGAGGACGCCAATTACCCTTTGGAAACTCTTTGAGGATGCTGGTGCAACACTCACTTTCTATCCTCGTTGTGTTGTTTCTGTCTTGCTCTCTATTCTTTTCCTCCTGATTTCCTCCCCTGTCTGCACTGTCGTTCCTTTCCTATCTCAGTCTCTGCTTGTACTGCATCTTTCCGCTCCTCTTATTTTCCATCCTGCCTCACCTTCTGCTGTCACTCTCACTCTTGTGCATTTTTGCACGTATATGTATTTCCGATCTGTATTTTCAGCCCAAGCCACAGGAATCCGGTGTTACAAATAATGAGATATAAGAAGGAACGAGAGAAAAAAAGAAGAAAAATATTGCTGCAATGGCTGGTTTGAGCCTACATTCTTAAAAATAATGAGTCCTTTTCAGCTTTACCTTATCTGCTGCCTTTGAACAAGAAATCCAGCATTTCTCTGACTTGACCAAAATAGTTTCTCATCAGGCTTGCACCATGCCGTTTTTTCCAACTATTGCTTCTTATTAGCTAAGTAACAAAAGGATTGTTATCACTCCAATTAATTAGAAATTATTAAAAAATGTCAACCATTCTGTAAATTCCTACACAACATCTTTTTTTTTAATTGCTTAATGTGTTCATTTTATATTTACTTCATCTATTTATGCTTGACTTTTGTTTTTTTATTGTGCTTTAGAGTATGATATTCTGTTAATTTTCTTTTGCTTAAACAGTGTATACTGTATTATGTGAAGCACCTTGTAACTTTGGTTGTAGTAGTAGTAGTCATTTCACTACCTGTGTCATGCAATGGCAATGACATCTCCTGAGTGCAAAGGTCAACCAGGAGGGGGCCAGTTCAGTACTCTTCTTTCAATAGAAGATGCTCTCACCCCTCCCCTCCTGTTTAAGAGTCTTTTTTGGACTGGGCCGCAGGAGTAAGCCCTATAAAACGTACAAGTCTGTGACTGACTGAGTGATTTTGTCATTGAGTGATGAAGTTAAACCATTCAACTCAGCCGAGTGTCGCCACTTCCAGCCATATATTAGGTTTTGACCTAGTCTTGTTTCTCTCTCAAGAATACAAAAATCAAATCAAACAATTTACCAGTAAAACTTGTTTCATGGTGTCCCTCCAGGTTCTGTCAACAGTTGTGAAGCGGCGCCCCTCTTCAGGCATCTGAGTCATGATGTCTGGGGAGCTGAATATGGGCTCCAGGTAAAGCCAAGTGGACTGCACCTTTAACCAGTCATCCAGAATCTCTTGGAGGAGCAGCAACTTGTCCTCCCATTCCCTGGAATTAATCATAAAAATGATCACTGCCTAGAGGTAACGAGGGGTTTAGAAATCTTATTTGTGTATTTGTATTGTCTTGCATTTAATGCCAGATATCCTCTAATCAAGAGTTACCATTAGCAGTAAAGGTAGTTGGGATTGGCTGGAGGAGTACATTATAAAGGGTACTTTCTGTTCTCACTGTACTATCATCCTCTTCCATACTCAAAACTAAATAATGGTATTATAAAGTTCTTGTGTAATATTACAAAAAAGTTTATGAAAAACTTACCAGTAACTGCTTTATATCATACCCAATATGACAATTTGAAAAAATGAAGGAAATCTTGTTTTAAAGTGTCTGGCTGCAGCATAATATTACAATAATCTCACAAATTATTGAGGATGGTGAAATTCTATCATTTTCTGACCTCAGAGGGAGATAAAAACTTAAGAGGGATGAATTGATTTTATATGATGTTTTCTAAGTTTCACAAAAATATTTTAACTACAGTTCTCCGACAGACAATCCAGGTCTTTAGATTGTCTGTATAGGTTGTTGATTCACACTTCTACAAACTGCAGTGTTCCAGCTCAGGCCCAATGGGAGCAAGATTTAACAATGTTACTCCACTCCTCTGCAGAGTGGGGCAGCATACTGAGGGACTCTTCAGCAATATATAAGTCAGTAAGATTCAGAGTTATGGAATTTAAATGTTTATGCAGACCTTGTATTAGAGCCATCTAAATAATTGGGGGAAAAAATACTTTCATCCACAGGCTGCAGCAATAACAAGCAGTCAAGTTATTCTTGACAGAAGTGCATACTCAGCATCTATGAATAAGAGTCTCTGTTTGTCTGTTGGGGTTCAGGGCTGCACAGCTATTGTCAAAATCTCCCAGCAGCCAGCAATGCACACACTTGTAATGAATTGTAGCTCAACAATGTATTGTAGAAAGTATTTTTCTCATGTGATATGTCAGTACGTGTTTGAATTGTATGGTAGCATATATTCCTAGATTTTATTGCAGCTTGTGTTGCCAACTCAGTCTATGTTTCTTGTCCAAATGCAGAATATTAACAAAATCCACACATCAAGAGTGTTAAACCAAACACAAAAATATTGTGTCTTCAAGTGCAAATTCAGGAAATCGATCCATTCGGCCCGATATCATTAAATTATTGTGCTTTTATTTTTATTTATTGAGTTAGTTAGTTAGTTAGTTAGTTACTTACTTAGTTAGTTAGTTTTTTGTTTTGTTTTTTTGTCCTTGTGTTTTGTGGTTTGTTTTTGATTGTGTGTTTGGTGTTGTATTATATGTCTTAATGTGGAGACAGCAGAATGTGTATTTGGTCATACGTGAATGTAATATGATTAATTTATCCACTTTTATCCCCCTATAAGTTAGCAGTGAGCTAACAAGAAGTTAGTTAGTTAGAAGTCTGCATTCATGTATTCATCCAGCCAGCGTGGGAATGTCAAACCCTACACCAGGTTAAAAACTCTGGTATACTATGAAATACAGAGCTCTATCAGCCAGTCAAAAGCTTAATCAGCATTGTGTGAACCTGTTTAGTTTTAATGTAACAGACATTAATTTATATGTAAAATGATGTACTGCAAGTTTAACATAAAGAATCTCATCTAACCCTTCTGTGTACTTACTTCATTCTCAGGCAACTCTTACCGTATCTCCACCTCGAAAGGCTTAATAAAAGGTGAGCCCCTCATGGTTTGCGTCTTCACAATGTGATCATCTAACAGCATCTGCACTTCATCCACAGATGACAGGATGAAAGTGCCCGTCTCTCGGTAGGCCAGGAGGCTGAACTCCATGTCCCCCCACTCACTGGCCATTTTCTCCATGGCCTTCTCCAGGGAGTACTCTTTGCTGGCTGCCTCACTGATGCCTTCAAAGGTGCCCAGGTGCTCTTCCAGCTGCATGGATACAAAGTTAGCCACACACGCCTGGTCGTCAGCTGGCTGCAGTGAGATGCCAGCCACCTCTGACATAGCATCCCAGTGGCGTTCACGCAGGCCGGGGTTGCACAGTACCTATCAAGAGAAAAGGAGCAGTAGGGGAAAAAAGACAGAGTGGAAGGACATTTCAATTTAAATGATGAATTACTGAGTATGATAGAATGACAAAGCAATTAAAATGATATTATTAAATCTATAGATATGAAACTTTTCTATTATGGTCTTACCTGCACCATAGGAATGTGTTCTTTAAAGTCTTCCACCTTAGCCTTCATAGTGGTGGCTATGCTCAGAGCTTTGGGTTCATCACCGAAGCCTTTCTCCAGCTTATACAGAGTGCGCCAGTAGTTGCCAACATCCCCTTCGACCTACATGGAAAAAGACTGGGTATAACAGACTGTTTTGTGTTTACTCATGTTTAAAAGCTGCCCACTGCCGATAAGCTGTAAAAGAGTAAAACAAAACTGTGCTATGATGTTTTAGTCAGTTGCTGTTATAGAATAGAATAGAAAGTCTTTATTGTCATTGTACAAAGCACAACGAAATTGAGATGTCGTCTTTAAAGTGCAGAAACAAAAATAAGTAAATAATTACCATTATTTAATGCAGTTTAGTGCATTGATGGCTTTAGCTTAAAAGCTGTTGGTGTTGAGTGCAGTTACTAAGGGGGTAGTAGGTGGTTGTTGTCTTACATGGTTACTATGGTGTTTCGAGGCAGGTTGCTAGAGGATTAATGGGTGACAGTGGCAGTAGCATTGACAGTTATAGTAGTGGTAATAACAGCTGAGTATGAATCAAATGGAGTAGAAGAGGTACTCAGTCTTTAAAATGTGGTAAACATTGAAAACAAACGACATTTAACATAAAACTGAAGTTTGTAAGAAGCATAGCTCTGAGGAAATCTCTACTCTCTTGCCTAAAAACCCAAAAGAGAGGAGGTCTATGAAGTGCATTATTGTGAGTGAAACCTGAAATAGCCCATGTTTTTTATGTTATTAACAGTTTAGAGTAAGAGAGAGAGTGCTTTCAAAGCTTTCAAAGAACACAGAATTTCAAACAAAAGATTAACTTAGGTCCCTTTTTTTTACTGTTGCCAATTCACAACGAGTCCACCAACGCTAACAGAACTGCAAAACAGTTTTAGACTTCTTTACAATGGCAGCACTTACTCACTCTAATGATGCATAAATGTTTTCGTCACAAACAGAGCAGAAATATCATATATCAGCACAGTTGAACTGATCATCATATAACCCTGTGGAAGATTAAAAAAACAACACCATTCATACAAACGTGCTTAATACTCCAGGAAGTGCCCATAACCACTGGCAAAATGGAACTAAATTTGGGCAGCTGCCCACTGCTCCTGGTGTATAGGATGCATTAAATACAGAGGACAAATCTAATTTTGATATATGTGAGTACAGAGAAATGACAATAAAGAAATCTTGATCTTAAATGAATGATTTCACATAAAAACAACTGTGGTTGCTGACAACAGGGCTTTGTAAAAAAAGAGTGGAAGGCAGCAGTTTTTTCATGCTTAGCTCACACAGAAAAAACTGCAGTTGTTAATGATTATTCCCTGGGACAACTTTCAGCATTTGTGTGATTTTTCAGGACTTTACACAGTGCCTGGGGAGGAATGACCATGCAGATTAACAAATCCCATATACCCAATGACCCTCCTTACATTCCCACATTCCCAGATTACAATCTACTCATACACCTTACTAAATAAACTCAAGTGTGACTTCAAACATGAAATAATTTTAAATGACTTCCATAAACTTCAGATAATCACATTTAAACATAACTGACAGTAAATGTGACAGTAAATCAGATTTCTGACTTCCAGCCATCCAATTAACACAGCTGAGAACTTCCATGATTGCATTATAAGCAGCACTGAATATGTAAAATAAAGGATGTGCCTGTTCAGTGTTAAGTTCTTGCTGGTAATTCAACTTTTATATTTATGCCCAACTATATAAAAAAGGAATTTCCAGATTTTGGTACCTTGTCTGGGTTCACACCGGAGAGCGGCCCGTGGAGCCACTTGTGGTACTCGTTTAGGAAATCAGTGCCTGTCTCATAGAGGCGCAGGAATGGTGTGAGCTTGTCCTGGATCTTTTTACGCTGTGGGTACTGGGAAACAGACCAGCCATAGGCTTCCTCTTCCATATTGAATTCATTTATCTTGAAAGATGGTAGAAACAAACAAACAAATAGAAGAAACAAAGAAAAACAAGAAGATAAATAAATAGATGCTATGCAGGGAAGACAAACACCTGATATTACCACATTACACCTCCTGTGACTGAGATATTTTTACAGCCAATGCTGCCCTCTAAAGGTTAAATATTAACAGCACATACTGCAATCCAACATTATATAAAGGACAATAATCCTCTGTACTACGTATGCATTTCTTTATCCAAAGCACGTCTATCTGTAGGCATCAGTTCATGCAGCCTCTCTTCCTTCTATCACTGTATCAAATAATATTAATTGTGAAGTGAAGTACTTAATACTATAGTACTATAATCAAAGATTGTTATCAAACATGAAAAAAGCTTCAAAAGGTCTATTATTTTTATTTATTTCTATTATTTTATCACAGTTTTGGTATCAGTATGTATCTGTACCTGTTTGCATGAGTTAAGTCCAATATTGACTGACCGTCACTCTACATAGCTGGTGTTATACATTCAGAGTGGACCTGAGATTTTTCCCTAGTCCTATATTTCTAAACAATCCCATCCAGATGTACCTTTTCCATGGCTAACTCCAGTTTGGCATTGAGTGCCTGGGCTTTCGTCAGGTACTTGTTGAGATCTGTCAGTTCGCCAAAGGCAGAAAACTCCTCCACTTGAACGCTGTAGCTCTCCAGTTCTTCCACAAAACGCTCCAGACGCATCTGAAATGAGTGCACATACAGAAACTTAGACTTTTGTTTTCTAGCACTTGACAATTTTTCATTTTACATTCACAGTAACTATTTAGTTGAATTGTTCTGCAGTTTTGGAGCAAAAGTATCCAGATTCCTCTCAACAGAGATCAATTAATAATAACAGATTGACAGATAAAGTAAAAACAGAGACCTTGAGACTACGTTGATATTGCTCTGTCTTTTCAGTAACAATCTGTTGGTGTTCGTTAAAGATGGATGGCATACGCTGAAACCATCGGATGGTCTGTTTGTTGAGCTCCATATCCAGTGGTGAGAGTGAGACTAAGTCTATCAGGAAACACAATTGTTTGTTGGAGTCTGCCAATCTCTGCTCCAACAGAGGCATCTCTGTAGTCTCAACCTTATCCATAAAGGCCTGGATGGAGAAAAGGGAAAACAAAATTGACTGGTGTAATGTTTCGACTATAAAATAACAAATACTTAATAACTGCTTCTGTACACCATGCCCTGCCTTTGTATATATCTGTTTATTATATTCTGACTATAAGTGACACATTCAGGAAAGATGCTGGTTCACATTCAAATTCAAAGAAAGCAATTACTATTACTAAAATACATATATTATGTGTGGGTAATTAAATTTCATGACAAATTGGTTGACTGTTTAAATTTGCTGATTCAGTTCACTTCACACTATGAATCAAGTCTGAGAATAGTTATTGTTATATTGTTAGTATATTTGAGCTTTACATGGAATAATATTTGGGTATTATTCACAGAGCCCCAAAACCACACATAGGGCACTAAGGAGCAATAGCAATGTTAGCATTCGTTAACCAGATTTCAAATAGTTTAGAAGGCTATGGAAACTTTCCATGTTGAAAAGGTACAAAGTGATTTTGTCCACTGAAATGAATGGGCTATTGTCCTAAACTAGAGGCATGGCATGAAATTAAGATATCCCAGTCTTTAGGTTAGACCAGTGTCCCATTTTAAGAAGTGACTATCTCCACATTAAATGATTAAAAAATGCAAAGCTGCCATCTCTTAGTACAGACTGTTTGTTTAATGTGTAATATCATTCCTAACTGCTTTGTGGACAGAGGCTGTAAGAGATTAGTTGTACATAGAATAACGCACCAAGATGATCTATATGACAAGAATTTGGGGTAGATACCTTCAGCTCCATCAGTTGCTGTGTTTCAGGCGGTGTGCTCAGAGCCTTCTCTGCAATCGTCTCAAATTCATTACAGAGCCTTTGAGAGGAAGAGCATTAATTCAGTGACATGTACAAAGAGTTTCACAGTCTTACAATCTTATTATGTTTCAGCTTGGAGCTAAGCAGCATGATTGGGATAGAGGCCGATAGAGCAGCTAACACAAGATCTAAAAAGGTACTACTGTAAATTTCCTTTGATTTGCATAATCTTTATTCAACTATGGTCTGAAAGGTGAAAAAGCTTCCTTATGCACATTTGTATGTTAAATAAAAATGCTGTTATCCCTGTGCTTTTTTCTTTTTATAATTTGCTTGCATTTGATTTTTTATTTTGATTTTTTTGCATGAAATCGAAGAGGAAAGAATGGTCTTGGTATGAACGAAAAAGACAAAACAGTAACACTGACTTCTTGTTGATTTCTTGATGTTCTTGTAGCATCCGTACAAGCAGTTTTTCCTGCAGGTCCTGAGCACGCTTGGATAAAGTGTGAATGAGCTTATGGGACTGAACTTCAAACATGCCAAGACGAACCACCTAAAGCCCAAAGTATCAATCAGTACCACAATTAACATCATTTGACACATGTCCACTGACATATCTATAATTTACTAGGCTTTCAAATAATCCTAGTCAGTCGTAATCATGGTAAACATCAAGATTTAAGGACCATTCATTTTCAGAGTCATTAGGTTTTATGGATTTATGAGACAGTTCTATGAGGAGTGATGGTTATCACTGTAATTAGACAGTAAAAAATATTTGCAACCTCATATAAACTCTGATTGTTAAGTTACATTAAGTTTTTTGTTCTGTGTAATAAATCTAAACTTTTTGGCACCAGGATCATTATGTCTGGTGACCTTGCTGATCGAGTACCTTGCATGATGTTGTCTGGATCTGGTCAGCCAGCTGCTGGTAGTGTATCACCTCTTCCATGATTTCCTGGAAGGAGTGCTCCTCCCTGAGAAAGAGCTCCACATCCTCCTCTGCTTGTCTGGATACTAGTGCAGCATATTTATCATATGTGTGAATATACTCTTTGGGTCTCACACACTCAGCCCAGATCACCCCACGGACCTCCTCCTGTTGGGCCTGAAGGATCTCTGGCAGGATGATGGGCTTCAGAGTGCTCCCACTAGGGATGCTTGGCTGGGAAGACATGACGTAGGGTACAAACCCAGGAAGAGAACTATATTTCAATTTCAGTGCTAAGAGTACATGATGGATGACATGATTTACTGTTGTGATTTTACAATACAGATAATGGCATCTTAACAATATTACTAGAGGAAAAATGTACCAACCACTGCCAAAATCTAAAGCATACACAATGTGCTATACAATTACTGATGTGCTATGACTGATACAGTATGTCAGATATTTTCCCACTATTGATGTGTTTCAGCCTTAGAAAAATTATTCAATCAAAACTATAATAAAAAGTTCCAAGTTTTTACATGTAAAAGATATAGACAGAATTTACAGATAGAAATTGTGTTCGGGGTTTTTTGCCACAAGGGGCAGAAATGAGCCAATACAGGCTGCAAACATTAACAAGTGCTGTAAGTGCCAGGTGTAAGTAAGAATGACGATTCAATTAATTAC
Organism: Scomber japonicus; assembly: GCF_027409825.1. Taxonomy (NCBI): domain Eukaryota; kingdom Metazoa; phylum Chordata; class Actinopteri; order Scombriformes; family Scombridae; genus Scomber; species Scomber japonicus. The sequence continues at coordinate 8,463,204 of NC_070588.1, forward strand.
AAAAAACAATAAATAGCATAATCAATAATTAAAAAAAACATACTCATGAGTGTCACTGTCTCTGTCTTTTGGCCAAAAACCTTTTGTAAATATGATAACTGAATTAAACTTAATGGATCCTCATGGCAAAAAGGGACTAACCCTAACCTAATATATTGTTTTTCACAGATAATACATACGCACACTTTTTTTTCTTACCCATTCAGAGTACAATTTGGTTTCCACGCGAGGAACAGTGCTGATGGACCTGAGTATTAACTCAAAGACGTTAAGCAGAGCCTCCTCATACAATTTGAAATCTGGCTCAAACTTGATATTCCTGTCCTCCAGGGTCAGATGCAGTACAAAACCTGGGTGCTCATAGGCTCGCTCTGATTTCTAAGACGGTGGAGATCAAATAACAAGTACAACTTTAAAAGGGTCTATGTAGATCAAAATTTAAATTTATTGAAAATACTTTTTTTCCAGCCAAATCTGTTCCACTCTTCTAAAATATATTGTCCTGAAATTGTTAAGCATTCTCATACCGGGTCTTGGGAAATTAGGTGTGTGTAGTCCCACATTGAGTCTATTGCAAGGCTCTGCAGCTGGGAGGTCATCAGTGTAGCCACACAGTTATAGAAAGACTGCAGCTTTGGCATGTTGCTGGTGGTAGGCACTAGTTTGCGCCTGCTCCCATGGGAATAAATCTGTAGTACCTCAGGTATCCATCTGGGATAGAAAACAGCAAAATAACATTTAAAATTATATTCAGGGAATGTGACAACATGCATTTAATACCCAAACTAGAGATGCAAATACCAAAAAAATCAAACAATGAAATAATGAATTGAAACTTTAATGATACCAGTAGGGTAAATTAGGTAGAGGAGAGGATTGTAAAAAGTGACAGGTGGGTTAGAGGTGTAATCTGTACTGTTACGCTATCACTTTGCACAAAATTACCACAATTCATCTGCTGTATTAGTGTTGCTCATCCATGTCAGGCTTTCTAAAGAGGCAACTCTGTGTTATTGCTAAGATCCTCTGAACTACCCACTATGCACTATGCATTTGGTTGTTGGTAAACACAACATTCAGAATTGGGCCCCTCTTCCCAAGCTCTATGCCATGTCACTGCGTTTTTGGAAAGTGCTCCCCTCACACCCTGCATGGTATTTTTGGCTGGGGGCCCCTGTCCAAAGACTGACACCCAGAAACCCCAAAACAGCAAATAAAGAAAATACAGGCTGGGTCTCTGCAGAAACACACCACCACATACTAGTGATTCATAAGTAATGATTGACAGGGATTATTTTGTGTAAATCTATACATTGCTTTTTAGGAAAATCCTACTCGTTTTGCCTTTTAAAAGAGTTTTGTTCACCATAACTAATCATCCTGGACCACAGAAATAGAATGTGTGAGTTTTCAAAAATGAAATTCTGTTTCTTTGTATTTAAAAATATTCTTCAGCTCCATTCAATGAACACTTAACACATCTGTACACCAAATCCACAATGACAAACAATTGTGGTTGATTGTTACTGAGCTGAGCACAGGTATGTTATTGTTAAGTAATAATGTGGACTCACTTGTTGAGAAGTATTGCTCTGGCATTATCAACATGTCTGGTGACAATTTGCTGAAAAACAGCAAGCTCCATGGATTCCTCTCTGCTGTGGAACTCCTCCACATCTATCAGACGTAGCTTTCTGCAAGTAGGTCATCCAGGACAGTGAGATTCAGTATATTTACAGTATGTAGTCTTCTGTATAAATGTATGTCTTGCACCACTTCTCTGGCACTGACTGCGTTTATTGTCTTCATGATATGTGGACTACTTGTAGCTGTATGTTTACTTGTCACATGTTGTGCTTTAAGTATTATAAAATATATTAAAGAATATTGAACAAGGTGACAAATTAGGTCAATGTGAAGTTTTAACAAAAAAAAAAATACTGTACTTACTTGTAAGAGGCACGCCAAAGGTACAACACCTGCAGCATAGTGGGGTTGATAGAGTGAAGCTTATCACTCATCCTCTTTCGTGTCTGGACAAAGGACTTGTTCCATGGTTTTGGCAGTACCTCCATTCTGACAGTCAAAGACAACAGAGGAACTGTGAAGAATGGACTTTCCCCCTCTGTTAAAATATATGATTTATAATTCTAACGTCTCTGTGTATTAAAACTCAGGTTTTCCTTCTACACAGAAATCAAGGAATTCATGTGTGGACCGACCATATGATGCACGGTAAAGTTCTCGGAAACGTCTCCCTAACTTACTCAAGTCTGTGAGGGGGCAGATCTTCCACTGTGTCCTCCTCACTTCCCATTGAATCTTTGAATGTATATTCCACTGCAATGACATACAAAAGATATTAAAACAAACAATATTTGACTACCACATTCTCATGCATTACCTATTGTACAGTCTCCAACAATTTGTTGGGTAAAATCATATAGTAATTCCAACTTTCAATTTGGCGGTGTATTTCAATTTGAATCCTGAATTATGATTATCCTGATTATGGTGTATAGATTGCAATGGTCAAATGCTAAAAACTTGATGATTTTAAGAGTAATTAAATAAATACATATTGCTGTCTTGACACTGTGCAAGTAGTCCTCCTTAATTTCATCATCCAATAGCTGCAATGTTGTGTTCAGGCTCTGCAGGTGAGGGGGGACCATTTCCAGAATATTCTTCATCCAAGAGTCCTCCAAAGCAGCCACATGCTCCAGGTTCATCCCATTCTGGATGTAGGGGGCATATATCTGACAGGACAGAATATTATAAACCATTCTCAGTTGCATTTTAAACAAAGATGTCTGACATAACATTACTTACATAACATACATAGAAACTACAACCATTGAAACCAACAAAACAAACAAAACAATGATTTAAAAAAAAGCTCTGATATCAAGTGTCTTGAACACAATGTCTTCATTATGGACACATACACAACAAAACAGGGCCTGTGATATATAACATGTTATTGAGTGTATATTGTGTTTCACCATTTCGCTATCATCCTTTCCTGTCATTTTGTGAGAGCCACTTGGTGGACAACTGTCATCCTCTTCCTCCAGCTGGCTAAAAAGGAGAAAAGAGAAAAAATGGTAAAATGTGAGTTATAATAATAATAATCATAATAATAACATCTCTTTTTTGCAGAAATTAGTTATTAAGTTAGTCATGTCCTTTCTGTACTGCCAAACCATAGAGGTGAAATAATGATACAGAGAGAGAGAGAAATGGATAACACATAAGTGAAAGTGTCATGACAGAAAAAAAAAAGTTAACCTAAAACACAAGAAATGATACAACTCACCATACAATTTTAACCAGAGTTTCACGAAGAGTCTTGGGGTTTTTACTCTGTTGTGTGCTGGGTCTTCTGCAGTATTTGAAGGTCCCAGGAATCTGAACAGCCTTTCTGCCCTGGAAAAGGCTCTGACCTCTCCCATAGCTTTTACCTGGTCTACTATCTGGTCCTTCACTCAGCCTATTTCCTACAATATACATACACACACACACACACACACACACACACACACACACAGGGAAAACAGTTTAAAACAGAAAAAACACCAACTCAAAATATTAATGAAATGCATTGAAAATATTTGATTAAGATGCATGTGTCAAATAATAACCAAAAAACATATTTATGCACCACATGGAGCGTTTAACCCACTTTTTGCAGCTCCTTCAGCTCCTTCAGGCTGCTGCTTGATGAGTGGATGCATCGAAAATGAAGGTTTTGTTTCCATCCACGGTCGTTTTCTGTGGACCTTGACAAATGAAATAAGTTTCAAGTTAGTGTTTCCAGAAATTCCCAACTTCAATTTCTCCAAAGTAAAAGTAACATGGACAGGCGGATAACAAAACATGAAGTTAAGCTTTGTGTCATGTCCGGTTTAGTAAGTTAGCAGAAAAAAAAACACTGAAACGATATCGCCATTGTATGTTTCTCTAAACTTACCTCTGGAGGACTCGGTATAAAGAATTTAAGACCATTTGTAAATTTTGTTTTCTTCTCAGCTGAACTCATGTTGGTTGTAAAGCACTTTGTCGCACAAAGCTAACATACCGGTAAACTAATGTTAGCTGTTTCACCAACCCCTTGTGCCGTTGCTAAGGGTCGTTGCTAGGGGACGCTGCTAAGGGACGTTGCTAGGGGTGCAACTGAACTCCATATAGCACCCTGTAAACGAGGGGTTGCAGATATTTTTCCATCTTATCATAATAAATACAACACTTTATTGATCAAGAGTGGCACAAAGGAATAAAAAAAAAACCTTGATACAGTTTAATTACATTATATTGCATATTGCACTTTATTGTTCTTATAGATGATCAAGGTTTTATTTATGTCTAAGTTGTTTTTAATTTTTTTAAATGTTCTTATGGCTCAGGGAGTGCTATACAGCTTTTTTGGTTGTACATTCAGATATAGAAGAAATATTGTTTGATATGGAGACCCATTTCTGCCAATGTGATGGGGGAAAATGTCAATCATTATAATGAGAAACATTCTCAAAATAATGAGAAACTATCTTAAAATAATGATTTAGTTCAAAATATTGACTTAGTATCTCAAAATAATGACGTATCTAATGACTTACTAGTATCTCATTATTTTGAGTAATTAAGTCATTATATTATATACATCATATTGGCAGAAATGGGCTTCAATAGATATCAACAGTCAGCTCTGAGAAGACTTTTTGCTTTAAGTGCTCCTCCACTCAAAAATGTGTTTTCTTCTTTCTCCTTTAGTCGAATGTTTGACCTTCATTGTGCAGAATGATGTATATGCAGAGTTTAACATTGAAAGTCTCTTTTTCACATTCATCTACTAAAAATGTAAAGTTTCTCTGTGCTCAATGTAAGAAAAATGTAAAAAGCCCACATTTGTTTTAAAATATTTATTCCCATCACAATGTTAAGTGAAAACATATTTCAATGCTATGCAGAAAAAAACAACAGAATTGGAAACTTTCCATAAATTCTCCAGCTAGTGAATAATTTAAATGAACAGAAGATCAGCTCACCATTAGTTAGGAGCTCAACTTTTTATAACTATAGCAGTGAAAATCATTTTTAACAGGGATGACTGCCACAAATCTAAGGCAGTCGAAATATAAGTACAGAAAAATGAATTGTAACTTTTCATGAATTTCAAGTAAAACCTACTCAAATGGAGCATGCTGTTTTAGTAATAATTAGTGTTGAAAACCATGTCTGAATATGATGAAACAGGGATACATAAAAGCTTGTTTATCAAGTTATAAAAAATGTCTTTTCCTGAAAACAAATATAAGGCACTCATAAAGGTTGTGTGTGTATTTTAAACATGAATCATAAAATGTTAATATCTTGTCTTGTTACTGAAGATTACTCTTCCAGAAGTTGTAAAGAGTCTTAAATCTGAGAGTGTTAAAAAGATGTACTCCTACTTCCTCAGTAAGTATGAAAGGAACTATATCTCAAGTGCCTTGCTTAGATGCAGTTTTACTTTTAATGAACTCACCGCTTCCACTGCTCACACACAGTTGTATTTTTGCATCTTCCAGCTATGATTGTGTGTGTGTCAGAGTGTATTTATGTGCATAACCCTTCCTCACCATGCAGTGACTCTCCTGGGTAACTGCAACAGTCAAGCATTTTTTTCAGCCCTTATTAAATAACATTTAAACTACCAATACAACTATTTACAGGAAAATACAAGTATGCCCTTGGCTCAGAGCAACTCAAACACAAAAAATACCCAAAATAAAGAATCATTTGTAGTACAAATACAAATATTTTCTGATTATTTACATGGTTATTTCCTATGAAAAATAAATCTTCAGCAAAAGCATTACTATTCAGGATGACATGGTTTCTGCTTGTTAACCCAAATATGCTACAATAAATCGCATCATAAAATAACACTACTGTGGGATACTTTGACATATTTAAATGTCTCATTTGTAGGTGCTTGTCTGCTCTGCTAAAACTAATTAAGAACAGATATTTTTATTTTGAATATGTTATTAAATCACATGGGATATCTGTAAGTGGAACAAGATGCACTTAAACAGTTTATTCCAAGTACAGACCTGAAGTATTGCTGTGGCTTGGAATATTTAGTGGCTGGTATCATTTGCAGTTTGACATACCAAGCATGTCCAGTATCTGAGATGGATTCTGTGCTGCTTTTGGAAAACCCAACTCTGGTCCATGATGATAATGAAAAGAAAAATATGTAACATTTTAAGCATTCATCAGGCTGAGGAGCTGCTCTTCATGCTGCAAACGGAGGTTTTACAGCTTCATCTGCTAGCTGGATTTCTGCAGCCCAGGTAACGTAAGCTCGTACCTAATGGGGAAAGAGAAGTAAAGTGTTCACATGACTGAACCAAATTTTTCCTAACATTAATTTTAACTCAGTATTACTATTGAGCTGATATATACCCTCCAACCAAACTTGAGTCAAACAGTAGTCATCAGTTATTTAGGGTTTGGCATTTTGGGAAAATTCTCTTTTTTGCTTTCTTGCCAGGAGTAAGATGAAAAGACTGATACCACTCATGTGTCCATTATGCTCGCTCCAATCAAAAACCTTTTTTTGTTTGTTTGCTTTTTTTTTGATGTGTTTTTCTTCTTGTTCCATCAGTTGAATGTTTGAGCTTCACTGTGTTGAATGATGAATGTGCAGAAGACTGTTTTCACCTTCATCTTTTGAAAGTGGAAAGTTTCTCCATTCTCACTGAAAATCTGAGTTTAAGGCATGTACCTATGAGCATAAACTGTATCATCACAACTAGTTTGGAGCCAATCGTGGTCTAATATGCAACCTACACAAGTGTGATGTGGAAACGGCAAGCCTTCAATGCACATACACTGATAATGGACCTTTTGGTGAAGTAGTCATGTTGTAAATTCAACTTTGAAACGAAACAGTAGTTACATATTCAAAGATTCTGGATTTTTCAATGAGGAAGGAGGAGTAGATGTAATTTTGAGGGTTTATTACTTAATTTGACTTTTTTGTTGGAAAGAAAATCATATCTAATGTAGCTACAGCCAGCAGCTGGTTAGATTAGCTTATTATAAAGACTTCAAGCAGGGGCAAACAGCTAGCCTGGCTCTGTCCAAAGTCAACAAAATCCACATAACAAACCTCTAAAGCTCACTAATTATTTATACATGTCGTGGTTTTAAGGGGGTTTATGTGCCGCACAATTTCTTGGCAGCTGCAAAAGTCTTGTAGTTACCATAAGGTGGAAAAGTAAACAGAGACTCCAGGAAGTCACTGCACCCGCCAAGAAATAGTCTGGCACATAAACCCCTGTAAAGCCCCAATGTTTAATTTTTACACTTTTGAGCAGATTAAACAAAGAAAACATAATGTGTTAATTAGTGAGCTTTGGGGTGCTGGTAGACAGATTTTGCTACCTTTGTTTGGACGGAGCCGGGCTAGCTGTTTTTTCTACTTTTCCAGTCTTTGTGCCAAGCTAAGCTAACCAGCTGCTTCATATTTACTGAACAGACATGAAAAGTGGCATTGATCCTTTTATCTAACTCTTGGCAAGAAGTGAATCAGCATATTTCCAAACCTGTGAAAACAACATCTACAAAATGAGAGAAGGAAATGACTTTGTCTTAGTCATGATGTATTGCGTACATTAAACAGAACTTGCTGTGACATTCATTACAAAACACCAAGAATTATTTGCAGCTTGCACCACAGTCTGTGTCTACATCCACAAATTGCAGCAATAAACCTACACTACAAGGTTCACACGAATCATGGGAAAGTAGCAAACTGGGTCCCATACCATCCTGCGCTGCCTTTGGTTAGATCCAGCTGGGAAAGATCTATCAGCACCTGTGGATAGAAGCAGAACTTGGAAATTCAATCAATTCTCCAGACATACTGTAGTTGCAAACTGCAAAAGTGGGCCAAACTCAACAGTCAAGACTTTGTTTCTGCAATATCTGCATGAAATAAAAAAAACATGTACAACACCATAATGAGCCAACATCAGAGATTTTGTGGCTGTATGTTTGTTTGAAAGTAAAAGTCTGTCAAATAGTATACAGTATTTAAACCTTTGAAATATTGTGCCAGGACTAAACTGACACTGACGATCACAAATAGTATTGCCTACCATGCCAATGTCCTTTTTCTCCCGTGTGTGGAACATCTTGTTGTTTTTCACCGAAATATCCAACTTTCTAGATGTGGCTTCTTCAAGTGACACATCAAACTCAAACCTGTGATAAAAGAGCATTGTGAGAAAGTGTGCCAGACTCAGTCTCAACCACCAAGCCTTATTTACTTTTATATATATATTCTGTATCCACATCAAGCTGGTAATCAAAAAAGCAACTGATGTTTTTTTTTCATACAGTGATGTAGGACAAATCATAAGAGCATACTTGTCATTGAAGACAGGATTGATGGTCTTCTTCTTGACATGTGTCCTCTTGCGGTGTCTCCAGGATTGGTCAGGGAGTAAATACAGGCGGACATAAGAGTCTGTGCCGGTATCACTGCAGCGGAATAAGTTCCTATAGGCAGCAAGGACATACAGCTTGTTATTTCTTCTCATTTCTCTTTTGTTATGTTGTTTTCAGACACAAGTATTCAAGTAAATACTGACTATTGACATCTAAATATTCAACACCACAAAATACTGTTATACTGTAATGTGCCGAAAAAGAAACTAAATGGTTTTCTTTAAAAACAGCCAAAAAAATGCAACCTCATTATTACTTGACTTGATGATGGCACATATACTGTAGATGCAAAAGCTATGTTTTAGTATTTAAAATGTATATTCCACATTTAAATGTGGATTTCTGAAATCTTAAATGTGTGTGCATTTAAGAACTGTCTTAAATGCAAAGGGACAATTTCCCGTAAGTATTAGAGCTGCTAGGGAACATTAGTAAGGGTGGCTTTATCCGGCATACCTGCAGGCGTTAACCAGGACGAAGAGTTTATTCCTCAGGGTGGCGTAGCGTACAGTCAGGTGAATCTCCCCAAATGACCCCTGGTGGCTCCTGATGACTCTATTGTAATAAAAAAGGTTTAATTAAATTTGTTCTTACTTTTGCTAAAATACATATAGTTCAGTTAAAGATAAGTGTGGAAAAGTTCAGAACACTAAAAAGGTCTGAAAAAAGAGAGCACAGAGCACAGGGGACCCTTTATCCATGCCTCTGCTTTGCTTTGTCAGTAAAAATCACAAGACCAATATCTTCAAATTTTTCAGATCCTCTCAGATCAGTAGCACTGCTCGACTTCTTAGGTAACCACTGAACAAAGCTACAGACTCACTCTGGATACGAGGCTCCGTCTGTAAGGTCGAAACGTGATGAAGCGATGGAGTTCTCTGACAGCAGGCTGTGGGAGTCGTATCGACGCATGTTTGATATGGAAGAGGGTAATCGATCCTCAGCAGAACCACGGTAGCGGAGTGCAGAGTCGTCATTAGAGCCATTCTGGGAAGTAGCTGCCCGGACCGTAGATGGAGTTTGGGTACCAGGAATAGTGTTGGGGGAAAGTGCTGAAGAGGAGGGATTGCCGTTACCTCTTTGGGTGGTCTGTGGCGTTTGTGGATTTACTTGTGGATTGGGGATAACCTTGGGGATAACCTTGGGTGGCGGCTTTTCCTCAGTAAGAATCTATTGCGGGGTGGAAGATACTGTCAGTGACAAAGAATAATAGTGCTCACCTGCCAGTTCTCATGATCTAGATGTTAAAACAAATATTTAAATATTATCTGGAAACACATGAAAGCAAAATGAAAATGTACTTAACATTAACACTGTTTTGGTAAGAGAGTGTACTGAGGGTGTGAGTTGCTTGATCTTTCTATATAATGTCATTTAGTAAGTGCTATACAAACATGTGTACACACCCTGAGAGTGGCCTTCAGCTTGATGTGACTGTTTGCTCCAGAGCGCTCCAGCTGGAAACACTGGTCTAAAGTCATGTCAGAGACGTTGAGGAGGCGAATGAGGGGCAAGTTGAAAACACCAAGTGGGGTCTTCTTGTCATGGTCTTTGACCTGTCACAAGAACAGAGAAAAAAAACATGTCAAAGCAGTGATGTAATAACGTCTTATACCCCCTGAAAATATCTGACTAGTTCAAAAAGGTGTAGTTCTGTCCAACTCTGCACTTTTGTTGTCTTTTTCTAGATTTTACTGTGATGAAATGGCAGGGAAATCAAGGTGGGAGGCTTTTCTTCAGAGAAAAATACAAACTACTACATACAATTTCATACAAATGAATGCATTCTTTTTGTCCATCCACATATGTATAGTGGCAATTGATTTCCAGTCAAAACAGAAAAATGTAGGAATGCGATAAACTAAACTATTAAATACAAGAGATTTCTAACACTGATCATTTTTAAGTTATTTACTGTAGACTTAGATTTTGACATGATGTTTAAAGAGCAGCTGAGCCACCTCTTATGAACACACACTCTGTATGGTATATATGCAAAATGAAATGTCAAACCTGCACAATGAGCTGTTGTGTTTTGATACTATGTACAAAGAAGGTGAAGCCCTCCTCCCACACAGGGTCTTTAGATGCGTACACAACCTGAGGGAAAGAATGATGGGTAATTAGCAAATGAAAGCTAGACTGTGTTTCAGATACAAAGTGGTCATGGAGGGTTCAAATTCTGTAAAGTTTAGCTTGAAATTATTTTTAGATTAATTAGTTCGACATGAAACCTGTAGTGACATATCTGCTCTCATGCACAGTGCTAAATATTCCAAAGCAAGAACAGGTATTAATTAACTAACATTTAACCATATTTAATGAACTAAAGAGAAAATGATGTATTAGTGCAACAAACTGAAAGCAGTACCTTGCTTTTCTGAATGTCCTCATCCATGGAAAATTCCACAAAGGAGTTTGGATTGGCAGTTTTCCTCTTGAGCTGAAAACAGAACAAAACGATGAGGCTGTGCATAAACAGTTAAATAGTTTTGACTTTAAGTGTGTGTGTGTCATAATCTGCTAACTGAGTCTCTGTCTGGCAATATTAATTAATGTTAATAAAAGTGAAGATAGAGTTGGGTTTAATATCTTGTCTCATTTAGATGATACAGCTCAACATTTATACATATCAGGCTTTGGACAGTTGGATGACTGATCATACATAGCACTTATTTCCCAATATTCTTTGTTTTGTTGAAAAAGGGCCACATCTAGATATGGAATTCATGAGTATTTATGTGTATCTAACTGTCAAATTATGGTTGAATTTGTAGGTGAATGATAAATCAATTAGGGTCATCAAAAAGATTTATCAATAGCATTTGGAGATGCTAATATTTTAATGATTTAATTTTATATAGTGTAAAACCCATTAAAAGCAAATCAAAATCAAATGTACAACTTTCATTTATATGTGATCTTTGAAAAGTAAATAACAAAAAGAGCTAAGCAAATTCATCAAAATGACACTATATATTAAACATACAACAGATTATCTGCCTGTTATGTCCTCTACATAAAGTTGTATAGTGTCTCAACTTCTCTGTCCCCTATATAAAAGTTAAAAACGTGCAAGGAAACTGTGTACTGATTATTTTGTACAATTGCCCTTCTAATTTAGACCATGCATAGACTTTTAGACATTTAGTTCTACAACCTTTAGCAGGTGAGCTGAAATGTTATGTGTGGTAACAACACTGACACAGATAACCTTTAGGAACAATGAGCCATACTGATTTCACAAAACTAATGCTGGGAGTCTGTCTTCGAGACAGGGCAGGTTCTGCATTCCTCTCCCTAATAAACTGCAGACCCTCCTCAACAGCTGGGAGACTTAAAACAGATGTTTACACTGGCAAAAACAAAGAAGTAGCCTTTCATTATTACTGAAGTAGGATAATAAAGCTACTGGTGGAAGCCACAGCTATCATGTTAACATGGGCAGTTTTTTGGACTGTAAAGTTCTGTGTCAAATTAGCTTTTAATGATTTCATTTGATCATTTCAAAAGGGAAGAAAACTGTAAAGAGATTGATGCTGACACATTTCAAACTTAATTATAATCTTAACTCTAAACATGTTTGGGTGATCTTTTAAACTACAGTAATACCTTTACAGCCACATTACAATAGATGCTTTCCCCTTGTATTCTTTTAGTTTTCCCAACAAAGCAAACCTCACATCACACAGGGTCATTGATGCACTTATTTTTGCTAAGGCACAATACAGAGATCAGGATAATGACACCTAGACAAAGGGAATCCTCTGTTTTCACACGATTGACTTTATGATTGCATTTTCACACAGTGAGCAGCAGATGGCACTGCAGCAGTAACAGCTGTCACTGACAGTTCAAGTTAGGACACCTTGTTTTGAGTTTAACAGTTCAAAAGGTCAAATAGTTATGATAACTTGAGAGATATTGCCTTCATTTTCAGATGAATGGGGTTAACAAAATAGGTATATGTCAGCCTGAGTAGGTGTAATGTAATCACAGACATTGCTGAATGACTATTTGCATGTATGTGTTCTTATCTTAATGATTTGGTTATCTTTGAAAGGCTAAGAGGCTAATATTTATGTTATAAAGAGAAAAAAATCTATGTATAATAAGTACAGATTTAATAAATGGAGCAGTGTGATTACTAATTCTTCACACACCATGAACATGCCACAAATTAAGAAAGATATCTAGGAACATGAACACTAGCTGGTAAACACACCCACATAAAATGACAGACATGAACCAGACAAACAGGAAATACCAGCTCTGAACAAGGAATGTGGTGAAGTGAAAGAGAAGCTTCCTGACATATTCATTTAACCCTGAAACTATAAACACTGACTTAAGATGGAAATGGATTATTCAAATGGTTGCAATCTGAAACCTCACAGCTAGATGACACTGAATCTTATACAGTAGACCTTTAGTTACTGAAATGATAGATATGGCCTTTAAGGCTAGTGGATGGACCAAAATGGACATTTGCATTAATCCATATATTGATGTATATTTTTTTCTCTTTAACACAATGAAATAGCAGAAGGGAAGGTGGCTGGTGTAAATATGAAAACAGTCTCATTCAACTTGTCTGTTTAAAGAGTGTATAAAAGCTGTTATCTTACCCGAGCTTCATTTGAGTGCTTCCCTTTGTGATGATGGGTGATCTCATGGTGGTCTTTCTGGAGAGACACACAAACAAACCATCAGCACATTTGCCAATTCATGTTGTATGATCGGCTTTCCAAAACAACAGTCGCCATTAGAAGCCACTTACTGGTATGTTTGAGGCATTGTCCAGATACACTGCAAGCATTGCACAAGCATAGCCGTCGGTAGACTGCAAGAGTTGACAAAGAGAATAACATGATTTAAACAACCAACTTTTGGCCCAGGAAGTCCGTTAAACACAGGGGCAAACTACTGCTTAAGACCATGGAAATGGTCCATAATTCTCAACAACATTGAATATCTAAATCTAAATAAGCAAAATCAAAGAAACACCTTCAATTAGTGGAAGCCCCCTTTCATTCAAAAATGGGTTTTGAGTCTTGTTTCTTTGGTTGTATCTTGTGTTTTATCTTCACTGTGCAGAATGATGTATATGCAGAGTTTTACACTGTGTATAGTGTGTGCATGTACAATAGGATCCCATTAGTCAGTAAGAGGCTGATTGAGAGGGTTTTAGGGCCTTCAAGAGAGGTGGACTTGTGGCAAAAAGGTAACCATCTTGAACAAAAGCCTTGCAACAGTGAATAAAATTGCTCATCAAAATGTTGATGAATGAAATTGAAGCAATATCAGAGCTGTTGTACCTCCTTCAGCAGGCTGGAGTCAGTCTGGAGGGAAAGCCACTGGAGCTTAAGATTAACTTCGCCATTCTGGACTCCTTCCAGAGGAAACCACTGCCAGATAGAGAGATTAATTTATTAACACAGTGCTCATGTTGAGAGTTAATTTAAAGTTATTACGAAGAAACTTCATATTATGTTGATTTTAGCGTCCACTGTGGACAGAAGTGGTGATGTTTGAATGGCAGGCATTTATATAACTATACACAAATACCCAATCTTTTCGCTGATGGTCTTGATTGTTTATGTTGATCGTACAGAGGCATCAGACACATCATGAGACTGTTTTATAACCAGCTGAAAGTTCCTTCTAGTGACTTCAAATTGAATGTTGCTGCTTCAAACTCTTAAGATATTTTATGAGGAATTAAAACACAGATAAACATAATGTAATATAAAACATAAAGTAAGAAACAGTACTGTAGTGCAATCATTTTGTGAGTGCCACTTATTTGCAACTGCAGAGAAAGAAATGTGCAGACTACAATATTAAAAACTTACCTGATCCATTAGTTTCTCTTTTTTCACTTCTCCAAAATCAAGTTGATACCTAATGCAAAAAGCCCAGGTATCATAATGAAGAGAGACACTGATGACAACTGAAATATAATCTACTAATTGCATGTTAGTTTACAAACATTATAGCACTGACACTCATATTTTTTCGATTTACAATAGATCCACTCAGCTATCTCCAAGTTTATACAAGCCATCACACAGCTGATGATCTCATATTTGATGCTTATTTTTTATTATTTACCATATTAATTAATAATTATCAATAAAAGTTTGACATTAAAATTCCTGCTAAGGATCCATAGTGGGATGTCTATAAGAGGATAACAAGGGGCCAGTATGACAATCAGTCAGTGAGTCATAAAAAATCCCATATTTGAAAAACTTTGTGTTGAACCTACTTATTCATGCTGTTTTTAGATGCTTTCTCACCTTCCAAGGAAGTCATCTTTATCTGTGTCCTCATCATACAGCTCCACCTCCAACTCCTGTCCCGGGGCCTCATGGACCACAAACTATGCACAGGCAAAGGGGGGAAAAAACATGTATTAAAAGTCTCTCAGATAGGGCTGTCGATGTAGTGATAAATGTCCAAGTTTGGCATACTGAATTCAATTTCTCAGCTTTAAGTAATCATTGTGCATTTTAAAATTTATCCAGGGGTTTAAAGCTGAATGGTTAAAAGTTTGAATGGAAGTGTAATCCTGTTATTGGAACCAATACATGATATGAATACTTAATAATAAGTTACTGTTGCTTTACCTCAAACACTTCATTCCATGTTGGGTGCAAATTCTCTTTGATGGTCTTGCTTTTGAAATGGTGGTTGCCAACTCTGACTGTTGCATAGGGGTCTGATTTGCCCTTCACTATGCCCATCATGTATGTATCCTTAGCCATCAGGTCTCTGGCCCCCACCAAGTGGACCCTCACCACCCCCTGAGGAGCAGAGAAGGAAACCAAGATTAAAATCATCAACATTATTTCACAACATCTTCACCTGCATATTAAAATAAAAGGTCAATATTATTTTTAGGCAAATGACGACAGGTGATAAGTATGATATGAAATGTTTAAGCATATATTACATACACGAGGTAATGGGAACCGCATCTGGTCTACTTTGACCTGGTCGACGAGGGGAAAAGACATGCGATTGGGCAAGACCATGAGAGAGGAAATTATGTCAATGATGGTCTCCTCAGACAGGGAACTAGAAGGAAACAGATGAGATTTAATAGAAGAGAGCTTTACTAACAAACATCTAAACAACAAAATGCTGAAATGACATTGTCATGACCAAAAGGAACAGATTGGTATTATGAATGAAAAGTGTCAAGAAGATTTCTGTGGAAACTGACCTGAAAGCAGGGGAATCCAAAAGGTTGGTCATGCCAGTCCAGTTGATTTCCAGGGTCTGAAAAAATTATTTGGAGTTTCAAATTAGACCAATCACACAACACGATTAGCCACAGGAATAAAAAATAAAATGTCTGGAGGTACTCACAGGGCGGCGAATGAAAAAAAAGGTGACACCTCCCACCAGTGGCGCTTGACCAATGAGTGGCTCCAGAATGACCCTGATCATCCCTTGGAGCTGGAGGATTCAAGGCAAGGCAAGGCAAGGCAAGTTTTATTTATATAGCGCATTTCATACACAATGGCAACTCAATGTGCTTTACATAAAACAGAAAAACATGTAATTTGAGAAACATTAAAACATACAATTAACCCCCACCCCCACCCCCCCATAATAAAAACAAAGTACAGAAAAATAGAAAGACATAAATTCAAGACAGTTTCACTTACAGTTCTCATCTATCTTTCTATTAAATTTTCCACACTTATGTTTGATGACTGTTAAAAGAACAAGTGTGTAGTACGTAGCAATACCAATGACATGACCGTGGTAATTAAAAGGTGAGATGCTCACTTTGAGTCCTTTCACACCAGCTGTGATTGGTGGCTTCACATCTGCGTCGATGTCCACATCACCGTCATAGCTGCAAAGTGAACAAAATTGAAGAGAAGGAAATTACTTTAAGAGAAAAGAGCACAAGCACACACACACACAGCTGTTGTTCATAATCTACAACATGCAAAAGAGGACGGACCAAAAGACAATTAAATGACAACAGAACAGAAATAGCTCTGAGGTGAGAAAATGTGTCCAACCAACCATATATGCAAGTCCAGAACCACCTCCCTCTCATCCACTTCATCAGTGTATGCTTTCATTCCAGTGATCCTGAGAGGCTAAAATAGGGGGAAAATTTATAGGAACTACCGTTACTGGTCAGGGACCCAATTTAACCAGCAATTTCCAGTGTGTCTCCTTTCATGCATATATGTATTCACACTATTTATATATACAACAAACAGGTATACTTTGCTTTAATAGCCACATATCAAATAGCTAATGGAGACCAATATCCAACTCACAATGTGTCCGAAGTGGACCTTGGTAAAAGTGAACATTTTGAGGGCGGGACTGGACTGTCTGACGGATGACTGGATGGTTTCTTTGAGGAGTTTCTCCATGTACATCCCAAAGAAAGGCCAGGCCTGTTCCAACACCTGAACACACAAGACAAAACAGAGGATGTGAAAGCAAATCAATTCCACACCTTAAATCACTTTTACTTTTCCATAGAGGGAAGACTTAGACCCACTAAGCACAATGAGGTTGTAATGTGATTACAGCATCTTTCAAATTATACTCATGATACAGATTTTTCTTTATAGTTAAATAAAATGCAGTTGAAATGTGCTACTGTCTTCACTTCATCTGAATGACCCCTAGTCAGATTATTGTCATAGTGACCTTAACCAGACCTTAGAAGATTTAATTAACATATTGCATCATGCTTTGCCCCTTTTCTGATAAAAACAATTTGCTGATTGTGAGCACTGGCAAAGGCCCCACGTGTCTGAGTGCTGTAATTAGCCTCATCTTTATGAAAACAGACCTTCAATCAATCAATCTTTATTTAAATTGTGCCAAATCACAACAAAAGTCATCTCAAGGAACTTTTTACATGCAGGTCTAGACTGTACTATTTACCTTATAAATAAACTATATTAAGATGTAATTTGACCCAGGTTATCATTAGTCACATGGGTGCAGTTCTAGTAATACAAGGTTATGAGCTTACAATCATAGTGCGATAGTTATATTTGCATGCTGAAGGGAACATATCATACACATTTACAGGTCTAACATATATTTATATTATGGGGCATAACTTGTATATACTTTGCATGATTAACAGCTTAAAACCTCCTTATTTATCTTATATCAGCCCTTTATGCAGCTACTTAGTTCAGTCAAAAATCAAGAACACCACCTTGACTAAGCAGAACAGGCTCAATCAAAACTTTGTAAGCTTTGCACCATTTCATAAAGTAGGGAGACGTACCTTGTTAACCCAGTCAACTTTCTCAACATCAGGGAAGTTGACCTTTGACAAACAAAACATGACAGCAAAGTTAGTGTTTTTTTCCTTCTTCTTCAGTTAGTACTGATCATAGATCTTGATTATAATTGTGCAACACAAATGACACAGTGGCATGCATGACGGTGGAGATGATGCAGATTACATTTTTTCTGACATTAGAATGTCATTATTATTATTTAAATTATCCATCATGCAAATTTTAAAATAGCTTAATGACCTGGTAGATGAGCTGATCCAAAAATTATGAAAGTTTGTTCCCAACTCATAGATTTGAATCCATGATTGTTTAAATAAAATTAGACATGTAGGAGCACGACAAGGATATTTAAGGCTTACCGAAACTTCTCTGCAGTATCAAAACTGTGGACTGTAACAGTACACAGCATCTGATGGGCCGACCCCTAATTCAGGTAAATTTAAGTACCATCAGTGAGGTGTGCCTGAGATGTTAAAGAGGGGAAACTTGCACATAACAACATAAGATATGCTGGATAAAACTGTCTCAAATTAGTTGGAAGAGAAGAGCTCCAGTGTCTAAAATCTGTATTTTAGTCATTACTGTACGTCATCATCTCTCACACACTCAAAGAAAGTTGGCTGCAAGACAGAAACTGCATCCAACAGTACAATTCAGTTGTGATATCACATCTTCAATTGCATGTTACTACATTCCTCTGACATTAGAGGAACGGTTATTGTTTCTCCCTGCTTACTTCCCTTGAGTCACTGTTTATGTGGGTGTGGTGCCACAGAAACCTCCTGCAAAGTAACAGCATGCATGTGTAAGAATGCCAGGTTCAACCCAATTCTGGCATGTCATGCAAAGTGTCTCGTAGTCTAGGTAACAGAGAGTGTGACATGTCCCAGGGTTACCTTAGGATGCTTTACATAATTTGGATGTTTCCTTCTTTGACCAACAGAGATATCCATAGCCACAAAAAACCTACAAAATACAGATTTGACTTATCACTTTTCTCCAGTGAGCAAGCAATGAAGTTTACACCCAGTGCACCAGTAATGAGGTTTATCTATACTATGAATAGTAGTATTCAGACCACTTAGTGCTTAAGAACAAGTACCAATACATCAATGTACAAATTGTCCATTACAAGTAAAAGTTCTGCATGACAAATCTTACCGAAGTAAAGATACAGTCATCTAGTTAAGTCCAGTGCTTTTGCTATTTCCCTTTAATCTTTAGTTTTTGATGAAATACTGGATCATTTGAAATGTGATCCCAACTACACACTGTTTTTTGTAAGACATGAAAAGCCAAAAGGGATTTTAACAATGTCTTGTATTTTAAAAGCGTGTTATATCATCAGATTGTGTCAAATCTTCACCCGAAAAGTAAAGCTGTCAAATAAATGCAGTGCAGTAGAAAGTTAAATTTCTCACTCTGAAATGTAGTGGAAGTATGGAGCAGCATAAAGTGGAAATACTCTAATAAAGTACCTCAATATTGTAATAAGCACATACTATGCAGTTTGTCATTTCCCACCACTGAATATGAATAGTGGGTAACATGTTTGCAATATATTTACCCATGAAGCCATCTGTAAGGCACTCTGTAGCTCCTTGTTGATCACAATTTTTTCGTTGTCCACAAACTGGATGGCGGTTCCGATCCGGACGTCTTTCCACTTGCGGTTTTTCTTCCACCAGTTAATCATCACTATGCACAGCAGCACCCAGCTGATACTGAGGCCCAGGTATCCTGTCAGGTAGACGGGATAGAAAACCGCGACGGCTCGCCCGAAATAAATCAGAAACTCCATTAGGATGTGATTAACAGCGGCCGGGCTCAGCTTCTCCCCGAGCCCCGCTCCCTCTGCGGCGCGGCTCGGATGCATCTCACCGGCGGATGACATTGGCTCCGACTCCTGGTGAAAGAGATCCAAAAAGGGATCCAAAAGTGTTTACCCAGCCTGCTTGAATGGATTCGTGTTGCGCTTCTGTTCTGCTCACTTTATGAGGACAATCCAACCACTGCACCTAACATAGTGTAACGAGGCAAAATGAGCCGTGACAGCGTAAAAACTTCCGCGTTTGAAACTTGTTTGAGGCAGGCAGGTATAGGCACACCTGGGCCCATGGGTGGGGAACACCTCAACAGGAATTCCACCCTAAAACTTAATGCCTCTACATGACTTAAAACAGACCAAGCTTTAAGCAGTGACATTTGTGTGGTTTAATCTGCAAAACCCCAAATCTCAACCCCCTGCATTTGGCAACAAAACTATTAAATAGGAGTCAAGAGAAAATACATGTAGGTGCACATCAGCCGTATGGCCAGCAGATGGAGCCAGAGAGCCCAGAGCTGTGATTTATAAACTGCACTTTGGACACAGTGAAAATAGTATGCAGACAAATTAGCATATACAAACCAGGGGACAAATTAAAGGGGAAAACCTGAATAAAAGAGTGGAGAAACATGACAAATGCTTATGTGCACCAGGGCTCAATTAAAATGATGTGAATGAAATGTAGGGGCCTTTACAGTTACCAGATCTCATCCCATCTGAATTAGATAATCTGATTAAAAAACGGTTGCATATATAAATGAGAGAATATCTTGTGGAAGAATAGTTTTCATCCCTCAAATAGACTTCCACTCACTGATGCTGTTCTTGTTCTTGGTGGCTTGACTCCATACTAAAACACCTCATCCTGGTACCATCGGTACATTAAAGTACATTTTCACAGAGGTAGAAGAAGTATTCAGATCCTTCACTTCAGTAAAAGCACCAATACATAAATGTAAGAAGAATACTAATTTAAAAATGAAGGCATGAAAAATCCAACTTAAGTATAAGTACGCAAGTATTAGCATCTTGATGTAGTATGCAGTATTACAGTCAAAGTAGTGGTTTGGTCCCTCTGACTGATACATTATTATATATCACATCATTAGATTATTAATACTGAAGCATCAGTGTTAAAGCAGCATGTTACTTTTGTAGCTGCTGGAGAGCTGCTGGAGGTGGAGCTAGTTTACACTACTTTATAATTAATTTAGTTCAGTGGTTCCCAACCTAGGGACCCTCTAAATGGTCACCAGATAAAACTGAGGGGTCATGAGATGATAAATAGAAGAGAAAAGAAAAAAACACAATTCTGATACACTATCTGTTTTCAGTTTTTGTTATTCATTTTTGGTTAAATATTGGACCATTTGAACATTTATTGAAATTAAAGGGCTTAAGAAATGTTTATGATGCATATACAGTAGATGTACACATTTAATTCACTGGAAATCATGGCATCATTGCATAAATATTTGGATATATGGGTCTTTATTTATTCTGCACAAAACAAATACATTTTCATATTTCTAAAATGTAATCACAAAACATTGCAACATGTGAGGTTTAAAGTCATTTATTTATTCTTCTGTTTGAATCTACTGGCAGTTGTTGGTGTTTTGCGAAGAGAAAGGCGCTTCTATTTATTTACAAAGTGCTTGTTGTGCACTGTAACTGTAATTGTGTACTTTTATAGGTACTGTAAGAACAAGAAAAACACATTTCAGAGCTTAACTTAAAGTTTGGAAGTTGCATCTGGAGAAGGACATTTCTACTGAGAATTGGAGGGAAGTTTGTGTTGATGTTCAGACATAATCAACACTTTGTTGCAACTGCTTTAGTACAACTGCATGATTTAAATTTATGTAACTCCCGTTAAACTGAATAAATATAATGGCAATTTTGCATTAAATGTTTCTCTGATGTCAATTTGGAAATCATTGACTATTTTCTTTCTTACTTTTCCTTGTAATTGAATAGTCGATAAAAGTGGGTAGAAAATAAAAGGACAGGATCTTGGTTGCTATTTCCTTAGACTGTAAATCATGTGAAAACTATTCAATTTACTTCTAATTCTGTTTTAAACTTTAAATTAACTACACATAACACAAGCACACTAATGAGTAGAATGGTTTAAGTTTTATTTGAACTGGCTTGTTAACAAGAAAAGCAGCTGACTTTCAATTTTACTTTCATAACCAAAAGTGATTGTTAACCTGATTTAAACATGCATAAACAGACATTTCCTGGAATTGATTCAGATTCTTTCCATCAGCGTCTCAGTAGCAATAAACTCCACACAGTTAAACAGTGTCCCTTTTTCTTTTCAACCATTTCTTCTTACATGATCCTTCTATGTTCACAGAGACATTTTCAAGGCACTATGTGGCTCTGACAACAAATACTTTCATGACTGAACCAATTAATAATTGCTTGTAAATTTGGAGGTGACAATGATTATATATGGCATACGTTTAAACGGTTTAGAGGATCACAAAATCAAAAATATGACATGGTTTAAAGAACAGAAATCAGCAGATAATTGGTGATAGTGTAAGGCAGTGTAAACAAGTACAGTCATTGTTTCAGTTATCACTTGAATGTAATCAAATATTCAGGATAAGCCTGGGAGTCGTGGAAGATAACGAACATGACAGGGGCGGCCGTGTTGTTAACGAGGCTGTCGTACTTCTGAACACCGACGGTGCCCTTGGTGGGTGGTACAATCATGCCTTGTTGTCCGAGCGTGTAATCCCCGGTCAGCACACGACAGAGGTACATGCACTTCTCTCCTTGTGCATTTGGCGGGGAGTAGGTGCCACTTGCAGAGTAGCTGGCATTGACAGCAAAGTATGTGCCATTGCCATAACAAGCAGCTGAAAACAGGATAGCAGCAGTTATTGAGATGTGAGATATTTGTAGTAAAGTAAATATTCAGAAACAAATGAATATTTCACTACTTTCCTTGTTTTGATCAGGGAACCTTTATAGAGCTTTAATAAATAGTGGGTCTATTATAATATAAGCACAAAGACTAGCAGAAAGTTTTCTTTTGGACAGAACCCGAGAACTCAAACCAAAGTCTGTCTTTAAATAACAGTCAGGTGGTGATATGATCAGTGAAAGAGGTTTTCCTCGCTGTAATCATTGCTCTTGCTCATACTGACTATTAAAAGATTTCCCTCAAATGTGTCTCCAGTCTAAGTGATGGGAGCCATAATCCACACATTTTGTGGTATATTACATGTTAAAGTTGATGTGAAGCTTGTCTGAGGCTTCAGCAGTCTGATTTAGTCATATCAAGTAGATATCTGACATATTCATAGTCTTTTTATTATCAAATCTTTGTGTTTCCTCAGACAGTGTTTCCCTGTTGATCTATAATGGGAGTATAGTAACAAAAAGAGGGACTTTCAGAATTTCAAAAATTGTGAATCCATCCTTTAAATGTGGTGTAAAAACTTACAATAAACATGAAAAGAATGGGATGTATAAGCCAAAGCTCAAGTCACATGGTTATTTATATTATATCACTTTGCAGTTTTTCAGTAGAGATGGAGAAGTCTCAAATTAATATATATATATTGTATTAAATAATCACAATGTCCTTCGTTTAAGTCTGACCAGGGACCATTAGTAAGACATTACTCGCTCACCTCTCATATTCTCTCTCTGTCTACTCACTATTGACTCTCTATTAAACGCCTTAAAATGCCCCCCAAAAAATTCTCACCATTCTTTCCTGCATAACTCCTGTTGAAGCCAAGCTCATTGATGATGGACACAGTGGAGTGGCAGGTGCCATGGAAGAGACGTTTCTCATTGTTCTGATGACCATTTCTCTGCTCCATGTCACGCTTCTTGATCTGGAGGCCCTTCCATAATATTGGATTCTGGATCCGCTCAATCTAAGAAAAGGGAAAAACACATTTTTGTGAATTCTGTTCTCTCTTTATGTTTATTACTTTAATTGTTTTGTCTGTAAAAGTGTGGGCATTAGAAACTGAAAGAGTTCATCTAGATGTGATTCACTAGATAGTATGTCAGATCCTGATATATTTCACTTTAGGAGGAACAAAGTCTGGCTGAGTAGCTCAATCAAAGTGAATAGAAGGAAGTCAGTCAGCAAATTCCTGCTCTATTAACTTCTGTTCTCAGTTCATTGTCATAGCTGAAACATCATTCACTTTTACAGTCAGTGCGAGTTATATGTAGACTACCTTAATAACAGCTTGCTTGCAGGTAGCCTGAAACAGTTTCAGGACTTCATTGTGCTCTGCCGTTCCAGCCTGGATGGTGACAGCATGACTCGATGTGTTGGCTGGCATGGCATCCCATTCCTCCGGCACATCTTCATCTAGTGGCATAACAAACTGTTTCATTTGTATCATTCTATCAAAACGCATTATATCTCAGTTTAAACAAATCTGTGTGGACAACTGGATCCTGACAATTAGAGAAATCGAAGCTACAAATAATTTTGGTTTGAATGTGCTTATTTCTGGTTTTGTATTGAAACTTTTAGTGGTTACTAGCGCATTATTGTCTCTATGTGACAGGCCAGATGCAGAACTGCATATATCAGTGAAATACCTTTTAGTTTGTCAATTCGCTTTATCTGTAGGGTATGTCCCTGGTTATCAGTGGCAGGTCCATCTGGCATAGTGACAGTGTAGTCTTGACCCATGACTGTGACTTTCACTTGACGCAGTTTATTTCCCAGTGCTTCTTCAAGCAGGAAGTTGGTTTTTGAATCAAAACTCTGAAACTGAGACCCATTCTGCTGGTACTGCCAGTCCGCCACTGTGGCTGCCAGATCCTCTCTTCTCTTCATGTCTTCCTCATCTCTTGCCATCCTCAGCATCTTTTGGATCTCAATGTTGGCTTTGAGCACATTCTTGCTGATTCCCTCAATAACCATTGAAATTTGGCCGTTCTTGTTTTCAGTCCATATGCTAACGCCCATATTCTTCTGGATGTCAACAATCTTCTGGTAGTCTGGATCAGATAAGCTAAGGATGTTGTTGTCATCAATCGAGATGGTTTCGTACTCTTTCGATATGAGGTTGTCAATCCGCTGCTTGGCTTTGTCTACAGCAGTCTGTGAGTCACCGCAGATGTGGAAGCAAGCACCGTCCACTTCAAGAGCCTTAATGACAAAATCTGCTTCTTTCTTTGGTTTGTCAGCACTTTCACCAGTAAAGAATGCTAAAGGAACAAATTACAAATTTCACATTAGATTCTTACATTAAAAGCTGATGATGGATAAATGAATATAAACACCACTTGATTCATTTTACTGTACTTACATTTGATTTTGGAGCCAAGGTTTTCCCAGAGGCCTCCTTTACTCTTGGGTTCAGTGGCTTCCCTGTGGTGCATACTTTTGTAGAACTCTGTAAGCATGGGTGCCTGGAATATAACAATCCTGACTGTCTTCAGGGGGCTGGAAGTATTTTGGCTCAACACATCAATCACTGCATCCAACATGGCATCCGCGACCTGCCCTGCCTTTACATTACCTTGACCTAAAATAGATTAGAATAAATGACAGACTTTTGTTAGAATCAAGGTAAATCTTCACCCAGCCAGAGAGAAAAAATCTAACAAAAAGAAGACAATAAAACCACATGGATGAAGTTTTTTAAATGTTCACAAACACACTCAGCTGAGATGAATTTGAGGATAAATATTAATGTCATCCTGCTGATATATCTTACCTGTGCCAATGGCAGGAAAGGAGACAGAAGTGTGTGAGTTTTTCACACACATCAGGAGAGCATCTTTCACAACCTTTTGGATTTTTATAAGATCCGTTTGTCCGACCAGGTGGAGGATCTTCTTACACTTCAGGTTACCTGGCTGGGTCATTATGATGCCTGGGTTAGGCTGCGCACCTAAAAGAATAGGCAGTGGATTTAAATGTGAGTGTGTGTATCACACTTGTTTTCTGAGCAATTTTGTGTTATGGTGTGGACTAAAGGATTGGATTAATAACTGACTGCATGAATCCATGTCAAGACCCACAAATATGGCTACACCTGGGCTGTAAAAATATATCTGTTTCATTGTCATAAAAGCATTTTTACCCAGGGTTTGGCATTCTGCTTCAACAGCCTGACCAGCTGCATCCAGAATAGCCTTGGATACTCCTAGAGAAGAAAAGATATTTAAATTTAAGCTAGAAGTATGATTCATCTAATGTATGGATACAACTGTAATGGTTTCAAAATGTGAATTTTTTAAATATTTCAGTTCTGGGATTACATACCTGACTTGAGAGTGAACCCCTCATTGGAGGAGTTCACAATGACATCACTGGTCTCTTTGGTAATGTCTCCTGTCACCACCTGTATAACCACAGCTCCCATTTGGGTCTCGTGCATTCCTGAGCTTGAGGTGATTTTAGAAAAGGGACCTTGCAGCAGTACAAAAAAAACATAAAAGCAAAGTAAAAATACAGATAGTTACAGATTAATACTTACTTACTTATTAATACTTATTTTTACTGCTGCCCAAACTATGTGAACACTAATGATACAGTATAGTATCACTTATGATGCGAATTTATCATTAGCTCATAGGAAAACTGCTGATTTCATCTCTGCAGATTTTAAATAATCATTGCATTATAGTTGCACATTACAAGGTTACAGCAGTGTTGTTTACCTGAACTTTGTGTGGAACTGGAGGCCACCGGACCAGACGAGATGTTGGAGAACTTCTGTTTAAATTCGTCAATAAAAGCCTGATGGAAACAAACAGAGGAATGTCTTCTACAGAAACACTCACAAAGAAGTTAACAGTGATGTAGTGGTGAGATATTACTGGTTGATACTGGTGATTTATCACAAATTTGATTTCATGGTTACATTTTCATTTAGCCCTCTAAGCATGATAGTACAACTGAGCTTTTTTTTCTTTCCATACCTGGATAGTGTCTGCATCTTTTGGGTAAAGGACAATCATGACCTTCTTCAGGTGCTTAGGTTTCTTCTTACTGCTGAACGCTATGGTTTCATCCAACATCAAAGAGGCCACAAGGTCTCTTGGGAAGCCCAGATTTCCGGAGCCAATGGCAGAAAAGGATATGGAGGTCAGACCGCTGGCCTCTGCCTTGCTCAAGCAGTCCTTGAAAATGTCACTCAGTGCCTATAAGGTATAATTTCAAGGAATTTAATATCTAGGTGTGAGATATATACGTTTATGCTACTGCTGCAGGCATTTATTAGTCCTTGCCTCTATTATATAATACACCTTTGTCCTGTGACCTCACACAGAAAGGCTCAAAGCAACGTGTCTTACATTGCACAAATTAGAAAGATAATGTTTAAAGAATTGCTGTCACAGAAATAAATGAAAAAAGATCTCAGATATTTTTCTTACAATGTGCTTTCATTTGATCTGAAAATATATAAACTAAGGACTGAATTAGCAAATTCTAAGTATGATTTAAGACTTCACCTTTTCAGTTGCGCCTTGTCCATTGTTCCAGTGAGGTGCAATTGCATGAAACACATGTTTGCACTTCAGGTTGCAGCCATCAGTTACAATCACTTCACCAACATTTCCTTTTGCATTCTTTGCCTTTACTAACTGCTGCAGTTTGGGTCCAGCCGCACCCAGGATGGCACTTGAAACTGCCCCTCTGTTCAGTGCAAGATCTTCAGACGCAGTATTCACGATAACTTCCGTCTAAGGATGTGTCAATAAGATATTATCAATTGCAACAGTCAAGAATCAGTGCAACAATCTAAACAAAATCAGTCAAATCCTGTGAGACCCCATCTTACGGTCAATAGTTAATGCTATAAAATGTAGTCCTGTCAAAACGTTAAATGCTTACACAACTTGTTTACTTTTGGTGAGGAAACATAAAAAAATATATAAAATTACCGTGGCATTCTCGATATTTCCTGTCGTCAGAATGATACCCATACCCTCTTTGGTCAGCCCTTGACACAAGCAGTTTGGGTCAGATGCAACCTGTTTCACTGGTGATTTGACAGTCTGGGTAGGAGTTTGCTGAGAAGAACTGACACCATGATTTCCAAACTCCTGTCTGACAGCTGCCTCCATAGCCTGAACAGCGCCATCATCATTGTTCACGAAATGTATCCTCTTCAGGGTGATGTCGTCATACTTGTCCTCACAGTGTTCCTTCACTGCTTTGACGATGGTGACAGCACACAAATTGAGAGGAAAGCCCTGATTTCTGCTGATGGCAGGCAGAGCCACAGAGACACAGCTATGCTGCTCAGCGAGGTCTAAGCTTCCTTTAACAGCTCTTTTCAATAGCGCCAGAGCCTTTTTGGGGTTGGTAGGATCAAAATTGGGTCCCACAGCATGGATGACTTTTTTACAGCAAAGCTGGCCTCCTGCACCAGTTATCACAGTGTCTCCCGGCATGAGTTGTCCTTTTGACTTAATTAGTTTGTCACATTCATCCTGGAACTGTGGACCAGCAGCCTTCAGTAGTGCTGCCGAAAGACCTCCATTGTGATCCAAGTCCTTATTAGAAGCATTGACAACTGCGTGCACTGGGTAACTGCACATATCTGCTTTGCAAACAGCTATTTCTACTCCATCAGGTGTCTGAACCTGGTACACAGGCTTTTGTACTTGTCTAAAAGTGTCATCCTTCTGTCCATCCTTAGTCTCATTCACCAGCTGGACCAGGCAGCCAGTTTCAGTCATGAGTGAATGAGCATACATAGCTTCATTATCCTTGAAGAACTTCTTCACTCCAGGCTTGGATACCTTTAAACTTTCAAAGTAGACAGAAGAGACTGAGTCTTCAACTGAGGTTTTGCAGTCTGTGACATTGACTCTGGACCCACTTAGATAGATGGCCTCTTTTTGGAAAGACACCTCCACTTTGCCTGCCACTTGCTCCAACCAAGATGTGTGATGTTTTTTAATGTACTCAACTATGGTGTTGTTCTTCACTGCAACAACTTCTTCAACTTGAGCATTTTGCTGTAAGTAGTCATCAAGTTTACTGCTAACTCTTGCGACTGTATCCTTGTTGCCAGACACCACAACTTGTGATCCTTTGGTCTGGATTTGAATTTTTCTGCACAACTCACTGTTGGCATTCTCTAACTGGAGGATCATTTTTTGCCACTCTGGCTTGTTCAGGACATTAATATCTTCAACATCAATGTGTTTAGATATTAGCAGCTTTCTCAAATGATCAACAGCATCATTCAGATCTCTGTCAGACACAGCAAGGAGCTGGACTCTTTGTGAAGCTATCTCAAATGCTGCATTAATTTTATTAGATGTGAGAAGAACCTTTGTCAGTTCCTCTTGGTCTTCGTCCTTCAACATGCTAATAACAAAGTTGTCCATTTCTAAATTCTGTTTTTTTAGTGCAAGCATTTGCTGATATATGATGTTTTGTACTGCCAAAACCTCTGGCCCTAAGCCAGTTACAATAAGATTCTGACCATCTTTTCCAGATGATATTTTGAGCTCTGGGTAAACCTGTAGCAGCTTGCCTTGAAGGCCATCTTGACACAGGATGTGCAAAACAGACGGTCGCACTTGGATCTCTTGGGTTATGCTTGATTTCTCCCTGTGGACCCTTTTGACAATCTTGTTTACAACTTCAGGAAGCGTTTTCTCTAGTCTGTTGACATCATCCACAAGACCAGCCACTGATAAGACACCACTGGTTTTGTGAGGCACAACAACCACATCTTCATTGAGGAGCATCTTTCTGATCTTATCCTCTGACTCTTCCCACACCTCTGACCCTAGCTGCAACTTCAGGGATTTGAATTTTGACACAGCTTTCACAAAGGCTGACTTCACTACGTCCGTCCATTCTTTGATGAGGTCTTCAGCATCCTTTTGTTGTAGCAATGTAGGAAAAGGGCTCAGGCACACAGTAGATTGTTGGAGGTTTACATTGCAGAAATGTTTTACCAAGTCACCACGAACTGTCTCTGCTGCTGATTTCCTGTCATTTAGGTATTTCCAGACAGCACCATCAATGGATTCAAATATTGCAGCAGGGAGTTTTAGCGAAGGCTTGTCTTTCCCATAAAGGGCTGTTCCCAGAGATTTGTAAAAGGGATACACTTTGATTTCTACCCCTTTGATGTGATGCTTCTTCTTCATGATGTCCTGAACAGCTATGGGAAACAAAATAATATAAAATCACATATAACATCAACTGTCACATTGTCCAGAATTGATTTAAATGTAATCTGATGTTTATTAACTTGTATATTCACACATTAACATTAAGGGCCCTATCTTGAGATCAGTGCACAGCGGATGGCGGGTGTGGCGCATGTGTCTTTGTTAGTTTCCCTCAGCGCAGTTGTCATTTTCTTGCCTTGCGTCCATGTTGTCTAAATAGCAAATGCACCTGCACCAGTCTGTTTGCCTATGGGCATGTTGGTCTCAAAATGAAGTGTGGTCAGGCGCATTGGTGTCACGTTGCTAGTTAAGGCAGAGGAAAGCGATTGCGTTACTGACCAAAAAAAACAGGTCTAAAGTCACTGGTGCATATTTCACGATCACGTACAGATCTGTAGATGTGCTGTGCGGGTGTCTTGTGAGACCACGCGGTATTTCAGTGATCGTGCAATATTTCGATGATGTTTACAGCTTTAGCAGTAGCCACAGAGTAAAAGCCATCAGGTAAGTGTGTATTTTAATAAACTCCTGATTTACTTAAAAACTTTTCAATGCATCAATTTATGAGTAAACACTCTATTTGTACCACTGTAGAAGTTTGATAACAATCCAGGCATTATTAGTGGGGTAATTTACGAGATACACTGGTGGTCCCGTTAGTGCCTGTACTAAGCCATTCGGCTGATAGCTCTAACTCCACTATTTTCCGACCAAATTAAAATAAACGGCTGAGGTGGTGTTTAGATAGACCTCATGGTACATATGACGCTAGGTCAAAATTATGCCGAACCATCGCTTTAAGTCCATCCCTTTTAGACCATGCGCCTGGCGCAGTGATCATTTTTCAGTCGTTAAAAATGCAAAAATGGATTTGGACACGCCGCAAAGGCCCACGCCATGTGCTATAGATCGTTAAAATGGGGCCCCTAATGTGTACTGTAAGTGCACTACCTCTATGGTCTTTAAAGGAGATGAGAGCGAACTGTTCCCCTTCATTAATGGTGACATTTTCCACATCCCAACCTGTATTTTCAAAATACAGACGGAAGTAATCTTCACTGAAATTTTTGATGTCATCAACGACAACTTGGTCTGTAGGTTCAAGAATACGGACTGACAATCCTTTATTCTTGAATGTCCTGTTTTGGGGGCATCTAGTCACAAAATGATTGTTTTCTGTGTGAGAGATATAAATGAAGGTAGTCAGACATGAATATATTCACAAAATAATACAAACATAAAGCAATTTTTGTGCTTTCCTGAATCTTCTTTGGTGGAAGCAGACCTACTCTTAACAAGGTTAATCAATTTTGTTAGTGTCACATTGTCCTGCTGACAGTTTAGCTCTCTTGCACTGATGAGCAGTGAGTGGCATCAATGAACCAAGGAACAGAGCCATGTACCATCAAAGTCTGGGAAAAAGAAGACTGCTAGCAAACAAAGTATGGATGTAAACAATGTCTCGAATCTTGAAAGAATAGGCATTGCAAGTGCAAAAATGCAATCAATATAATTCACACTGTGTTTTTTTGAGAAACACTGAATGCAAACCGTCTCTGTTAACCAGAGAAAACATGTTTTAGGTTACCTGTAATGTTCAATGACAACTAAATGAGAGTACAGCAGTTTGTCTGGCATATTGTGATTTATGCTGGCTCACAGTAGTAATTTTACAAAGACTTCCATTATTGAGGGTGAGGATTTCTTAGTGCCGTAGACTAGAATTGCATGTGTCAAAATTACTAGTGCTATCAGTTGTCTATTAATGTGGGGTGTGTGCAATGTTTGTTAATATTGAAAATGTGTGGAGATCAGGGGACTCTACAAATTGTCTGTAAGATGGCTAATATTACACATACATACACACACTAAATAAGTACCTTCTTCACTCTGGAAAGTCACAACAGCGGAGGAGAAGGCAGGAATGGCTTCCAAAGTGAAGCTTTGGGACGTAGATGAAGAGTCAAAATCCTTTGAAATGTTCTCCACCAGCATCTCCAAAAACTCTCCGTACAACTTATCTGGGATATTTTCTAAAACAGCAGAGTTGGATTGTAGTTCTTCTTCTGCTGTTTCATCCTCTTTGCCTTTCGCCACAGTCTCACTTTCGGCCGCTGGTGTGTGTTCATTACGTTCATCTGTACTCTGCTCTTTGTTTGTAGCAGCATCCTCTGTTAATGACATGGAGAGTAAGTGAGTGATCAAACATTTCTAAATTAAGTGAGATGATACAACACTAAATAATGGTCAATCGTGAATAAAATCTCTGTATGTGGGAAATGTTTTGCATGCATTAGATTTCCCCTTACAAAAAAAAGTCTTCCAAATTGATGTGCAGGTTAGTGCAACACTCAGTGAATGCATACAGTGAATGTATATCAATGCCAGTAACTTGCTCTTAAATGTCAGTAACATTATATCATTTTATATCATTTTCTAAAAATATGTTACCCTGCCTGCTCCATTATTAGTGGGCTACCAACATTCAAAGAGTTACCAAGTGGGCCCAGAATCAGTCTAAGCCCATGGCTCATTTTTGGGTGAAGATGGAATCACAAATGGCTCCAATTCATTCCATGACCTCCTGCCCTCTTGCCCCTATACCATGTATGCTGGCTGACTTATGAAAATATGAACTTATCTCCTTAAACCCTAAGATAACAGGTGGGAGGCAATACTAAAACAAGTGCATAAATCATCCCCATGCAGTAGGCATGGCCTCATTCATTTTAAAACAGTCCACCTTTCGTTCTCCATTCCCTCCTTTCTAGAACTAAATTGGCAAGGATATTTCCTACCATTAGCATCACCTGTGAGAGGTGTAGTGCAGCTCCAACGACTCTTTTTCACATGTTCTGGGCTTTCCCTATCCTTCGTCCTTTTTGGGAGGTGGTGTTCAGATCCTTAAGGGAAGCATATGGCATTACTATTGATGTGCAACCTCTCACTGCTCTGTTAGGTGTGAATTTAAATTAGTTAGTTAGTTTAAATTACTTAGTTTCTGCATGTCTTTATAGCCTCTTTACTACGAGGAGCATGTGTGCTCTGAATAAGAGAAAGGGGATGGACCTTCAGCCATTTTAGATCAGCACCATGACCTAAAACTGTAGTGTCGAGACAGGAGTGTGTGGATCGAGCAAAACTGAAACTGACTTCATTCCTGCTTTTTGTGAGGAAATCTGTGGTTTAGCAGTCTGCTGGCCTAAATGAGTGCTACATTGCACTCTGTGTGAAACTAGTGCAAAAGGATGTTAAGTTTCTCAAAATTGAAGCAACCACTAAAGCTGTTTAATATAAGATTATAAACCATTAGAAACAATGTTTTAATAAGGTCTGAATTTAGTGACTTTTTCCTTTAACAGAATCATGGATTTTAAAAACTTCCTTGAAAAATCGCACCTAGAAGAAAAACAGACATCCAACATGCCCTTTATAAATAAGAGCATTTCAAGATGGTGGCTTCTTGTATTAAGAAGGAACAAAGAGTCAGTCTGGCAAACCTCCAGGGATTTTAATGGAAGGAGTTTTTCCCGTCTAACTGCAAGCCAGTGCGCCAACCCCCAACATGCCTTGGCAGAATTAATCATCATAAATAACTTTCCACCTTTGGGGAAGAGTATGACTTTTAAACCTCTTCTTCTGAACAACTACTTGATATAACATTTACTAAAGTTAATGTAATGTGCAACAATGTGTGCTTGACACACACACACACACACACACACACACACACACACACACACACACACACACATACGTATATATGGGTGTGTGTGTATGTATATATACTAGATACAGTTAGGTCCATAAATATTTGGACACTGACACAAGTTTTGTTATTTTACCTGTTAACCAAAACATATTCAACTTACAGCTTCATGCATATGGATTTAAAATGCAGACTCTTCGCTTTAATTTGAGGGTATTTGCATCCAAATTGGAGAAAGGGTTTAGGAATTACAGCTCTTTAATATGTAGGCTTCCACCCTGTTTTTGAGGGGGTCATAAATAATTGGACAATTGATTTAAAAGCTGTATCATGGACAGGTGTGGACAATTATTTTGTTATTTCATCATCAATTAAATAACTGGAGTTGATTCCATGTGTGGTCTTTGCATTTGGAAGCTGTTCCTGTGAACCTACAACATGCAAACCTCAAGGTGCAAAGCATTCATAAACCTCAAACATATTTTCTGTTTAAAACAGTACTTACGGTTCTTGTTGAGTTCAACCGATTGAGTTTCCTGTATAGAAAGACAAGAATAACAATTTGATTAGTTACCTTTGCTTTGGATTGTTTTGGCATTTTTATGCAACCAGTTTCACACGGCACAATGCCCAGTGACTGTGACTGTCACGTGTTTATCAATTAACACATTCATG
This sequence comes from Scomber japonicus, assembly GCF_027409825.1. Lineage (NCBI taxonomy): Eukaryota > Metazoa > Chordata > Actinopteri > Scombriformes > Scombridae > Scomber > Scomber japonicus. The sequence goes on from NC_070588.1 coordinate 8,497,375, forward strand.
TCTTACACAGAAAAGCTTTCCATTTACTGTCTTCTATGACTTGTCTCATGATTAACATTGAGCTATGCCCCACAACAACAGCCTGTTTATTTACTTTTACAGCTTGTCCCACTCTGATTAGAACAAACTTTGCAACTTAACAGTCTGAGGAAGGGTTCAAGGTTCCTCACATGATGAGGAATAGGTGTGTGTTCAGCTGTTATCAGTGGTAAAAGTACACAGTATAAGGATTATAATAACATAAATGTTACGTTGTGAATTACACTTGCAATTATTGCAAATCATAGTCTGCCCGCCCCCTCTTATCTTCACCCAGGAGTTTGGAATTTCCCTCCAGGGTTCATTAAAGCATTATGTTTACCCATAAAATACAACATCATCTATTTGCTGATCATGTGTTACATAATCAACCTGAATCCATAAAGTAATTTGTAAAAGTGCATTAATTTCTCTGAATTGTTATGGAGTAGAGGTTTAATGTAGGAGCAAATATACTCAAGTACCTACAGTAAAAACTGTACTCAACTACCTAAGGACAGATAATTAATATTACAGGAATGACAGCAGTGATAGCAGGTTTCATTTGCTCTGTAACCAATGTTAGGTTAGGCCTCAAATCTATGCCCACTATAAATTAAACAAGATGTAGTTTGGCTGTCTTACAGACAAACACACTGGAACAAGTGCACACTACAGTTGCTGACACCGATTGTTGTATGTGACAACCTTTAAAAAGGCCTTGTGTACCCTCTTACCTGCTGTATGCCCTGATCTGTGGGTAAGCGAACTGTCATCTTCAACACGCCTTTATCCACATTGATCTGATGCGACCCTTTCCCCAACACGTTTTTCTGGTCTGAAAAGTTGTTTTTTTTAAGTTTTCAGTATCACGAAAGTCGATTAAGTATTAAAGTCGATGAACAATTAAAGTTAATTCAGTTCAAGTTTGTTTTTTTGTGATAAAGTCAGAGTCACACGGGCTAAACTTACCCTCCTCACTGCGGAAGCGCAGCAGCGCTGTCCTGCTGCCCTGTTCATAGTCGACTTCACAGTCTCCACCGCCAGATTTCTTACTCTGAAAGTATTTCACTAACTTGTTTTTTAGTTTTGGTATGTTGTTTTCTTCGAACTCAGCGAGCAGAGCACAGGAATATGCGTCGGCCATCGCTGCTGGTCCGACTGTCTCGGCTCAGCTGCGATACTTTCACTTTTGTTTCTCGGGAAATGAAACGCTGTGTTGTTGTCGACGTACTTGTTTTGGTGAATCCAACCCACCGTACTCCAGTTAAATGCAGAATAGAGGTTTCATGAAAGTTAAACTCGTGCAAAACTTAGCAAATAGCCTTAAGAGGCTGTTTGAAGAGGTCCAGTCTCTTTTATTCTATACTTGGGCTTTTTCGGGACTAGGTTAACATCTCAGCACGATAACACTAAAGAAAGAAAAAACATCATCATTGAGTGTAAATCACATTTGGGTGGTTGACGTCGCCTTTTTGTGGCCCTGAGTGTCAAAGATAAGTAAATAATAGAAAAATATGTGACACAATATTGTTTAAATGCTGTTCTACAGAGCATTCGTGGGATTAATCCTGTCCAGAGTCTGCTCTTCTAAAAGTCCAGGTGTAAGAATCAGCCCTAGACAAAAATATTTGTCCCAAAATTGGACATCATACAGTGTGCCATATTATGTTTTTTAAATGGGTAATGGGAGACCATTGGAAAGGTCCTCCTTCTTTCAGGAAGTAGGAAAACATCTCAGGCATTGAAAGGTTAATTATCTCTCTTCAGTCCACTTCTGCACCCTTTTTGCCAAAAATAAATGACCTTTTTGTCAATACTGCCTATCTATGTTGCAGTGAGGATGTTGTTAGTTTGTTACCACGTGACTCATTGTTGTGCTAAGTGCATGAAACATCATATGGTGAGACGCCACATCATATTCTGTGACAGGGTTTTCTCGTTACATTTATGCTATATTTATTTTTTAATATACTTTTTTAACAATTATATATAACATGTTGTTCCACAGTAATTTGTCTCAAATGCAAGAAAAAAATAGCTAAATGTGATTAAAGTGAGCTAAATATTAAAAATATATCAGCTATAAATCTGTAACCAAAATTTTACAGTCGGCTTCCTATAACGGAATATTCAATGAGTCACTAGATAATAATGTTGCAGTACCGCAGTATGGCCGGCAGATGGAGCCAGAGAGCTAAGACGTGATTTCTTGGCTGCACTGTGAACACATGATTTGTACTTAAAATAGTACATGCACACAAAAATGCATTTATATACAAACCGGGTAACACATTAAGGGGAAAATACTGAATAAAAGAGTGGAGACACATTTCAAATGCAGGTGCTTGCTTCTGTGCACCAGGGCTCAATGAAAATGATATAATTGAAATGTAAGGGCCTTTCCAGTCACCAGATCACATCTCAGGTGAACGCCTGCAAGATTTTGGGCCTAGTGTGTCAAACAATACTCTTCACCACCATCTCCAAATGATATAAAATAAACATTAATCTTCAAATCCAATAGTATTGTCTGATGCTGTATGTATTGTCTGATGATTTCAATGTAACTCCTGAATAAATATAATGGTGATTTTGTTCTAAATATTTCTCTGATGTCAAATTATAAATTGTTGATTATTTTCTTTCATACTTTTCCCTTTTTACTTGTAATTTAATAATCAATAAAAGTGGGTAGAAAATGACCGGGCAGGACTTTGGTTGCTATATCCTTAGACTGTAAATCATGTGAAAACTATTCAATTTACTAACAATTCTGCTTTAGACTTTAAATGAAATACACATAAACCAATCTACCCATTAGTGTGCATGTGTTAAGTTTTATTTGAACTGCCTTGTTTACTGGAAAAGCAGTTCACTTTCAGTTTTACATTCAAAACCAAAAGTGATTGTTAACTTGATTTAGACATGCATAAACAGACATTACATGGAATAGATCCAGGTTCTTTCCATCAGCTTCCCAGTGGCCATAAATTATGTGCAGTTAAACAGTGTACATTTTCTTTTCCATCCATTTCTTCTTATTCCCTAAAATGACTTTTTGAAGTTTGGGATGTCTGGTGTAACTACTTATAGATTTTAAGATTTACTTGCTAAGATGTGCATGTTTATGTAATTAGCATAATTAACTCATTATCAGGTAAAATAAAGACTTATGACTGGAATAGCTACTTCCACAATGAAAAGCCTCTTTTTACTTATTTTTGTCATGATTCTATGTAATGATTTGTAGCAGTATTTAATAGAAAATAAAACCTGTGTTCATTTTCCTGAGCAGTCTCCAAACGTGAATCCTGTCAAAAATGATTGACCACCTGCAGCAGACTCAGGTAGCATTAAGGCAGTCGGATTGTCATTTGAACCAGCTGTATTGAAAGATCTAGCCCACTTTATTAATCCATGCAAGCTATCTTTTGTTCTTTTCATATTCAATTGAGAATTGATCAAGATCACTCAGTATTTTGTTATTCGTTTATGAATCCAACAAAAACTATATCATGGTATGTTATAATCTTCTTAAACTTATACAAGTAACTGGTCCATGGCCTTTTTTTCATTTCCTATCGTTGACTTGAGCTCAAAATTGAAAGACAATTAACAATCTGTTAATTGTGTGTGTGTGTGTGTGTGCGTGCGTGTACGTGAGCGTGTGCATGTAGCGCCAGTTCAATAAATGGTGCTTTTACTGGTGGTGGTCTGAATTGTATTATTAGTTTCAGGTTGTCAACCTCGTCTCACAACCAACAAACAAGAGCTAAAACAAAAACATTTATATTTTTCCTAATTAACATTGATTTTATTGTAATCTTTGGGTTCATGTATTGTTTTCTATAAAACATACTGGTCATAAGGATTGTAGATCAATGATTTTACTTCTTATTCATTAGAAATGTTAAGGTGAGTTGGCAGTTACATGGTTTTGAGAGCCCTATCAGGATTTATGCCCCTAGCCTACTTGAGTCCTAACAGTTACAAGGTTTCAACAAACGCGAACATTTGGCCGGTCCTGCGAGGGGTCCCTTCACAAGCTCTCTACCCAATGTGTGTCTGTGTCTTATATCAGTAGTGTTGCCATAATGCGGATGCGCTGGAGCTTACCTCTCGGGGTCGTAGTGGTGTTCTTCTCGAAGAGTCCCCTGCCCTAAGTTCTGTTAGCCTTGCTCAGAGAAACTCTATCACACTAGAGCTTGTTTGTGGTTACGTGGTGTTTATTCAATCAGTAGTACAGGTGGTTATAGTGTCGATACAAAGAAATTAAAAGTTTAAAAGGGGGTTAACTGGTTTGGTTCGGGGACCTCATGTCTTTATATTCAGGCTTATAGGTCAAAAGGACTTCTTAATTTCAGTCCCTCATAATTTTCTATGTCTTGTCTATCCTTGAGACTAAATTTGGTAACTGGCTGCAATCAAACTGTGTGTTTTCCTATACTCTTATAAGTCATACGGTCACAGCCTGAGTCTCACTACTGAGAGTGAGGGTTGAGCTAAAAATACATGACTACATGCCTGTTTGCTTCCATGATTCCTAACAAAGGAGTGTCTTAAATGGTTACACGGTTATAACATATAGTTAAATGATTACAAGGTCACAGAATGAAGTATGAATTATATGTCAAGCAAGAAATTATTAAAAGGGAAAGGAATGAATACTTGATTAAAGTGAAAAATCTTAATAGAGCGATATGAGAGAGATACTTATAGTAAATTATATAAAAAGAATAAATGATTACTTCAGTAGAGCAACCTCATCTCTCTCGCTATTCTTCCTTTAACATAACCACAAGGTAATCTTACCAGAGTGATACAGTTATAATTGAATACTTCTGACAACTTTTTTGTTGGCACTGACATTTACTGAGGAATCCTCCTTACTTGCTTTTTTCAGCCTTTGTTTTTTCATACTCATATCCTACTGTTTAAAGTAGGACAGCATCAAGTTGAGACTAGGGATCTCTTCCTGCTGCCTCAGAGTTTCAGTGTGGTTTAAGTAGCAGTAATTCTATCAACAAATAATCATCACACTTGGATAGTTTCCCATCCTTTCAACTATTTAAATTGATTGCAAAATCAAAAATAAAACATGGTTAAAAGAACAACTAACAGCAGATAATGGGCAATTACTTAATAATGTAAGACAGCGTAAAAAGTAAGACATTTGTTTCAGTTATCTCCTCACATGATTGTTTCACTGGAATGTAATCAAATATTCAGGATAAGCCTGGGTATCATGGAAGATAACGAAAATGGAAGGCTCATCCATGTCGTCCACGAGGCTGTCGTACTTCTCAACAGAGACGGCGCCCTTGGTTGGTGGTACGATCATCTCTTCTGCTCCAAGCGTGTAATCACCAGTCAGCACACGACAGAGGTACATGCACTTCTCCTGTTGGTCATTTGGCTTGGAGTAGGTGTCGTCAGCAGAGTAACTGGCTTCGACAGCAAAGTATGTGCCACTGCCATAATAAGCAGCTGAAAACAAGATAGCAGCAGTTATTGAGATGTGAGATATTTGCTATAAAGCCCCTTATATAACATACTTACAAAGCCAGTACTAAAAAACAAATGAATATTTAACTACATTCCTTGTTTTGATCAGGGGACTGAGCACAAAGAGCAACATTTGTTTAAAGTATTTCTATTTCAATGTTAAATGTGGTGTAAAAACTTAATATGAACACAGTAGGAATGGGATGTATAAGTGACAAATAAAGGTTGGCAAATGAGCAATTCGGAAATATCTTGTTTTAAAAGCAGCATCAGGTTTGTTAATGTGTACATTTTATGTTTGTGTTGGTTTTATATAATTTGAAATGACATTTGCAGCATTTTTTAACCAAAAGTAAGACTGTGCTCCTGTGCAATGTAAGTACTCCATTGGTTAGTTACGTTTTCAAAAAGGTAATCTGTTATTATTATTTTTGTTATTATTTATTATTATTATTTTTACCTTTTTGCCACAAGAAAAGAAAATCTGCTACACATTTGCACTGTTACTACTTTTTCGGCAGGAAGGCACGTGGCCATGTTCTACATTTGCGTGTACAGCAGCTCGGCTGAAGTGAATGTTGTAAAGCATTCACTTCTTGGAAATATTTGGAAATATTTGGAAATATTTGCACTATTTTGAATTTGTGGGAGGAAATAAAGGCAAGAACATTACAGTTACATGCACAAGAGCTAGAGGTAACAAGAGCCTGTTGCCCTGTTGTAAGTGATGTAGATATGTGTTTGAAAAGCCTGCATTCACTTATAATTTGTATTCAGGTATGTGATTTGAAATGCCTATATGTATTTTTATAACTTCTATGTGGGCATATATTTGAGAAGCCTGGCCACTTTTTCAGTTTGTAGGGTTGGTCCTGGTAAGGTTGTACATTAACATTGACATTGTGTCCATCATTCCTACTATTAGTGTAAAGATTTACAGATTATGGGCCAGACTTGCTGTTGTGCCGATGGTATAATAATTTAAACATTTAAAGGAGGTCTTGACTAAAACAATGTGTGCAAGGAATCACAAAGGGGTTTTCATTTTCAGTAAAGCAGAAGTACTATAACGAGTTACTTTTTTCAGAAGGTAAAGCTGTAATGTAACAAGTTACTTTTTAATGGCAGTAATTTTGTCCTGTAATTGGTTACTTTTAAAAATAACATTCCCCAAAACGGCTTAAAATGCCCCAAAAATATTCTCACCATTCTTTCCTGCGTAACTCCTGTTGAAGCCATGGTCATTGATGGTGGGCACAGTGGATTCACAGGTGCCATGGAAGAGACGTTTCTCGTTCTCCTGATGACCGTTTCTCTGCTCCATGTCACGCTTCTTGATCTGGAAGCTCTGCCATAATGCAGGATTCTGGATCCTCTCAATCTAAGAGGAGGGAAAAGCACATTTTGTGATGTGATTTATTAAATATTATGGAAGCTGCTGATGTTTTTTTCACTTGGAAGAACAAAGTCTGGCTGAGTAGTGCAATGAAACTGAATAGAAGGAAGTCAGTCAGCAACTACCTGCTCTAGTAACTTGAATTCTGTTCATAGCTGAAACATCATTCATTATTACAGACAGAGAGTGCAGGTTAAATGTAGATTACCTTAATAACAGTTCGCTTGCAGGTGGCCTGAAACAGATTCAGGACTTCATTGTGCTCTGCTGTTCCAGCATCGATGGTGACAGCATGACTTGAGGCATTGGGTGGCATGGCATCCCAGTCCTCTGGCACATCTTCATCTAGTGGAATAACAAACGTTTCATTCTTTTTATTTTTTAACAAATTTTACCATTATTTTTCTGTTTAAAAGATCTGTGTTGACAACTGTATCCTAACAAGTTGTCAATTAGAAAAGTCATGCTAAAAGGTACAAATAATTTGTCCGGAAACATATTGCATTCACTTGAAAAATGTTTTAAAATACTCATTTTTTTTACTTTAAAGCTCCCACGTGCAAGTAACGTTAACGTACTGTTGCTGCTCCTAACCTTTGGAAACGTTTTTCTGTCATGCCAGAAAAAGTAAAAAACAAACAAACATCACAGCTGAACATCTAATCACATTATAACGTGAACGTCATAGTTCATATACCACAGTGTGTGGAGACTGGCACACATCATGCACTCTATCTGATGTGATTATTTTCCTTCAGCTATTAGAAGTGAGGCTCTATATGTGGTTAAAACATGCTGTGGCCATGCTGTGGTCAGAACACAACCTGTGTGTTCGTTATCATGTGTGTTAATGCTTGTGGACTGTGGTGGCTTCTCCTACTTCCTTCCTAATAATTCCTACTTCTGTATACAGCTGGATGAATGAGTCCTACCATGATTAGACAGTTCTGATGCTTTTTTTTCTTTTTCTGGCGTGACAGAAATACATTTCCGAGCACATTTTAGGAGCAGCAACAGTATGTTAATATTACTTGCAGGTGGGAGTTTCTTGCAGGAATTTGACGTATCACGTTAATTCAGGAAAACAATTACTCAGAAAAACAGAAAAAGAAAAAAATGATTCAGAAAAAGAGAATGAATGTGCCTATTTCTGGCTTTATATTGAAACTTTTAGTGGTTACTGGCTTATTATTGTCTTTATTATTATTGGCATGACAGATGCAGAACTGCACAGTGAAATACCTTTTAGTTTGTCAATTCTCTTTATCTCTAGGGTACGTCCCTGGTCATCAGTAGCAGGTCCATCTGGCATGGTGACAGTGTAATCTTGACCCATGACTGTGACTTTCACTTGAGGCAGATTATTTCCCAGTGCTTCTTCAAGGAGGAAGTTGTTTTTTGAATCAAAACTCTGAAACTGAGACCCCTGCTGCTGGTACTGCCAGTCCGCCACTGTGGCTGCCAGATCCTCTTTTCTTTTAATTTCTTCCTCATCTCTTGCCCTCCTCAGCATCTTTTGGATCTCATTGTTGGCTTTGAGCACATTCTTACTGATTCCCTCAATAACCATTGAAACTTGTCCGTTCTTGCTTTCCGTCCTTATGCTCACGCCCATATTCTTCTGGATGTCAACAATGTTCTGGTAGTCTGGATCAGAGAAGCTAAGGATGTTTTTGTCATCAATGGGGATGGTTTGGTACTCTTTCGATATGAGATCGTTGATCCGCTGCTTGGCTTTGTCTAAAGCAGTCTGTGAGTCACCGCAGATATGGAAGCAAGCACCGTCCACTTCAAGAGCCTCAATGACAAATTCTCCATCTTCCTTTGGCTTGTCAGGAATTTCACTAATAAACAATGCTAAAGGAACAAATTACAAGTTTCACATTAGATTCTTACATTAAAAGCTGATTATGGATAAATTAATACAAACACCACACAATTCATTTTACTGTACTTACATTTGATTTTGGAGCCAATGTTTTCCCAGAAGCCTCCTTTACTCTTGGGTTCAGTGGCTTCCCTGTGGTGCATACTTTTGTAGAAGTCTTTAAGCATGGGTGCCTGGAATATAACAATCCTGACTGTCTTCAGGGGGCTGGAAGTATTTTGGCTCAACACATCAATCACTGCATCCAACATGGCATCTGCCACCTGCCTTGCCTTTACACTACCTTGACCTAAAATAGATGAGAATAAGCGACAGACTTTTGTTAGAATCAAGGTAAATCTTCACCCAGCCAGAGAGAAAAAATCTAACAAAAAGAAGACAATAAAACCACATGGATGAAGTTCTTTACAAACGCACTCAGCTGAGTTTGAGGAAAAATATCAATATCATGCTGCTGATATATCTTACCTGTGCCAATGGCAGGAAAGGAGACAGAAGTGTGTGAGTTTGTCACACACATCAGGAGAGCATCTTTCACAACCTTTTGGATTCTTACAGGGTCATTTTGTCCGAGGTGAAGGTGAAGGATCTTCTTACACTTCAGGTTACCTGGCTGAGTCATTATGATGCCTGGGTTAGGCTGGGCACCTAAAAGAGTAGACAGTGGATTTAAATGTGAGAACTATGAGTGTGTGCATGGGTGTGTTTTAATTTACTCCATGTATCCATGTCAAGACCAACAAGTATGGCTACACCTTGGCTGTAACAATATATCTGTTTCATTGTCATAAAAGCATTTTTACCCAGGGTTTGGCATTCTGCTTCAACAGCCTGACCAGCTGCATCCAGAATAGCCTTGGATACTCCTAGAGAAGAGAGAGAATACATACTGTAAATAACATTAAAGAAAAGATTATTGAAAGAGAGAATCGTATACTGAAAGGAAAGTTGACTAAATGTTGTGAGGAAACTGGTTTAACTTGGACAAAAGCACTACCGATTGTTTTGATGCACATGAGAGCTAAGGTCAGAAGCAGAAACAGCCCTTTTGAAATCCTCTTCGCACAGCCAATGAATACAGGGATTGGACTGGTTACCAGCCAGTGCGAACATGAAATGTTACGTTTTTGTGCAAACATGTCCTCTGTGCTTTTTGATATCCACAAACAGGCTAAGGACACTGTGCTGAAAGCCACTGAGCGAAAACTACACAACCTAGAATCAGGAGATTGGGTTGTAGTGAAGGATCTGAGGAGGAAAAATTGGAAAGCACACAGGTGGAACGGACTTTTCCAAATCCTCCTCACCACAGAAACAGCAGTGAAAGTCGCAGAACGGACCACCTGGATACACGCCAGCCACTGCAAACGCATTCCTGAGCCCACGGACGAGACACCATAAAGCGTGCAGAGCATCAGTAAGTGAACCAACACTTTGCCCCGCCTTGTGTGTGCGAGGGAGAGAGGAATGTGGATAACAATAGGACCACACGTTTCTCAAATTCAAGAAGAGCAGCACACTGATTACAGGGGTGAGTTGAGGCACCACGGCTGATGTGATGACACCAACGAATATACAGTGGCGCTGGAGGGTTGACAGATGTAGAGGAATTTGCAGCATATTACTGCTCACTGCCACCACCGTCCTGCAACAAGGCACATCTCAAAAATGCATAACAGCAGCTGCAGAGCATCCAACTGTAGAAAGAGGAGAGAATTGCTGCCTGAGTTTACTCGCTTCCCACTCAAGCCTGAGGAAAATTCCTGGTACGCTGTAGTACTATCGACAACCAGAAGGATTACAAACAGCAGCTGCTATGTCTTCACACGCCTTCCTCATGGAGTGGGGGCCGCATACCTGTGGCCCCATGACCACTGAACATTTCTGAGACCCTAGGCATTATGGTAGCCTCCACCCTGGGGGTTTCTGTGACAGACATGGCTAAGAGCATCAACATGTGCAACATCAGACAACAAACCCCACCCGAAAACAAGGAACTGTCTGTTTCATGAGGAAATGAACAAAGACATTTTTTTTGATCATCAGTTTTTGATTTCAATGATTAATGTTAGTTTGATTAATGTTAATTTGTGAGCGTAATACGCTCAAATGGGGGAATTTAATGGGAATTCTTATTATTCATCTTCTGATATTCAATCGTAAGCATTCACTCTAACTGTGTTAGAAACTGCTGATTAAGTGAGCATCATGTATGTTTTTAATCTACTGATTAACCATTGTCCTGATTGTACAACACATTATGACCAGCCTATTGTGCTGAAATTGTTGTGATGGTACAGTAGCACAAGTTCACCCTTTTGACAAGATAATGTATTGTATGTAATCTGACATCTTCCCCTGCTCTGGGCTCATTCTTGCCATCTCCCACTTGAGACAGCAAAGAGTCCGTCTGCAGGCGACCAAATACATCTCAGAAAGACAACTTTGTGCTCTTTAATAGAAAATTGCCAGAACAAGTTACAACTGTAATTATTTAAAATTTGCATTATTAAAAAATACCTGACTTGAGAGTGAACTCATTATTGGAGGAGTTCACAACGACATCAGTGGTCTCCTTGGTAATGTCGCCGGTGACCACCTGTATAGTCACAGCTCCCATTTGGGTCTCGTGCATTCCTGAGCTTGAGGTGATTTTAGAAAAGGGACCTTGCGGCAGTAGACACAAAAAATAATTAACAGCAAAGTAAACATTTTTCAGTTACAGATTAATACTTAGTACTTAACATTATTTTTACTGCTGCCCAAACTATTGTTATGATGTATGGATAGCATTATAATAGTAAAATTAATAATAATAACTAAAATGTTGCAACAATGTTGTCTACCTGAACTTTGTGTGGAACTGGAGGTCACCTGGAACTTCTGTTTAAATTCGTCATTAAAAGCCTGAGGAAACAGACAGAGAAATGTCTTATACCAAAACATTCACATTAAAGAAGTTAATGGCGTTGTATTGGTGAGATATTACTAGTTGATTCTACTGATTTATCACTAATTTCATTTCATTGTTGAATTAATTTAGCCCTCTAAGCATGATAGTACAACTGAGCTTTTTTTCATTCCATACCTGGATAGTTTCTGCATCTTTTGGGTAAAGGACAATCATGACCTTCTTCAGGTACTTTGGTTTCTTCTTACTGCTGAACGCTATGATTTCATCCAACATCAAAGAAGCCACAAGGTCTCTTGGGAAGCCCAGATTTCCAGTGCCAATGGCGCAGAAGGATATGGAAGTCAGACCTCTGTCCTCTGCCTTGCTCAAGCAGTCCTTGAGAATGTCACTCAGTGCCTGTTAGGTATTATATAAGAAAGAATAGGGAAGAATAGAAAAGAAAGTAGCAACAAAAAAAAACCTGAGGTATTTTCCTTATGATGTACTTTCATTTGATCGGAAAAGATTAAAACGAAGGACTGATTTAGTAAATTCACTTCACCTTTTCAGCTGTGCCTTGTCCATTGTCCCAGTCAGGTGCAATTGCATGAAACACATGTTTGCACTTCAGGTTGCAGCCAGTAGTTACAATCACCTTACTGACACGTCGTTCTGCATTCTCTGCTTGTACCAACTTCTGCAGTTTGGGTCCAGCCGCACCCAGGATGGCACTTGAAACTGCCCCTTTGTTCAGTGCAAGATCTTCAGACACAGTATTCACGATTACCTCCGTCTAAGGATGTGTTAATGAGACGTTCTCAGTTGCATGTTAATGAACAACATCTTTTTAAAAATAATCAAGAATCAGTGCTATGTGACAATCTAAACAGTCATTCAAATCCAGAGACAAAAAATCTAGTAGTTGGCAGGTAATCCTGTCGAAATGTTAAACGCTTACACAACTTGCATACTCTTAGTGAGGAAACATAATTATTCTTTAATAAAATTACCGTGGCATTCTCGATATTTCCTGTCGTCAGAGTGATATCCATACCCTCTTTGGTCAGCCCTTGACCCAAGCAGTTTGGGTCAGATGCAACCTGTTTCACAGGTGATTTGATGGTCTGGGTAGGAGTTTGCTGAGCAGAACTGACACCATGATTTCCAAACTCCTGTCTGACAGCTGCCTCCATAGCCTGAACAGCGGCATCATCATTGTTCACGAAATGTATCCTCTTCAGGGTGAGGTCGTCATACTTGTCCTCACAGTGTTCGTTCACTGCTTTGACGATGGTGACAGCACACAAATTGAGAGGAAAGCCCTGATTTCTGCTGATGGCAGGCAGAGCCACAGAGACACAGCTATGCTGCTCAGCGAGGTCTAAGCTTCCTTTAACAGCTCTTTTCAATAGCGCCAGAGACTTTTTGGGGTTGGTAGGATCAAAATTGGGTCCCACAGCATGGATGACTTTATTACAGCAAAGCTGGCCTCCTGCACCAGTTATCACAGTGTCTCCCGGCTTGAGTTGTCCTTTCGACTTAATTAGTTTGTCACATTCATCCTGGAACTGTGGACCAGCAGCCTTCAGTAGTGCTGCCGAAAGACCTCCATTGTGATCCAAGTCCATATTAGAAGCATTGACAACTGCGTCCACTGGGTAACTGTACATATCTGCTTTGCAAACAGCTATTTCTACTCCATCAGGTGTCTGAACCTGGTACACAGGCTTTTGTACTTGTCTAAAAGTGTCATCCTTCTGTCCATCCTTAGTCTCATTCACCAGCTGGACCAGGCAGCCCGTTTCAGTCATGAGAGACTGAGCATACATAGCTTCATCATCCTTGAAGAACTTCTTCACTCCAGGCTTGGAGACCTTTAAACTTTCAAAGTAGACAGAAGAGACCAAGTCTTGGACCGAGGTTTTGCAGTCTGTGACATTGACTCTGGACCCACTTAGACAGATAGTCTCTTTTTGGAAAGACACCTCCACTTTGTCTGCCACTTGCTCCAACCAAGATGTGTGATGTTTTTTAATGTACTCAACTATGGTGTTGTTCTTCACTGCAACGACTTCTTCAACTTGAGCATTTTGCCGTAAGTAGTCATCAAGTTTACTGCTAACTCTTGCGACTGTATCCTTGTTGCCAGACACCACAACTTGCGATCCTTTGGTCTGGATTTGAATTTTTCTGCACAACTCACTGTTGGCATTCTCTAACTGGAGGATCATTTTTTGCCACTCTGGCTTGCTCAGGACATTAATATCTTCAACATCAATGTGTTTAGATATTAGCAGCTTTCTCAAATGATCAACAGCATCATTCAGATCTCTGTCAGACACAGCAAGGAGCTGGACTCTTTGTGAAGCTATCTCAAATGCTGCATTAATTTTATTAGATGTGAGAAGAACCTTTGTAAGTTCCTCTTGGTCTTCGTCCTTCAACATGCCAAGCACAAGGTTGTCCACTTCTAAATTCTGTTTTTTTAGTGCAAGCATTTCCTGATATATAATGTTTTGTACTGCCAAAACCTCTGACCCTAAGCCAGTTACAATCAAATTCTGACCATCTTTTCCAGATGATATTTCGAGCTCTGGGTAAACCTGTAGCAGCTTGTCCTGAAGGCCATCTTGACACAGGATGTGCAAAACAGACGGTCTACATTTCATCTCTTGGGTTACACTTGATTTCTCCCTCAGGACCCTTTTGACAGTCTTGTTTACAACTTCAGGAAGCGTTTTCTCTAGTCTGTTGACATCATCCACAAGACCAGCCACTGATAAGACACCACTGGTTTTGTTAGGCACAACAACCACATCTTCATTGAGGAGCATCTTTGTTATCTTATCCTCTGATTCTTCCCACACCTCTGACTCTAGCTGCAACTTCAGGGATTTGAATTTTGACACAGCTTTCACAAAGGCTGACTTCACTACGTCCGTCCATTCTTTGATGAGGTCTTCAGCATCCTTTTGTTGTAGCAATGTAGGAAAAGGGCTCAGGCACACAGTAGATTGTTGGAGGTTTACATTGCAGAAGTGTTTTGCCAAGTCACCACGAACTGTCTCTGCTGCTGATTTCCTGTCATTTAGGTATTTCCAGACAGCACCATCAATGGATTCAAATATTGCAGCAGGGAGTTTTAGCGAAGGCTTGTCTTTCCCATAAAGGGCTGTTCCCAGAGATTTGTAAAAGGGATACACTTTGATTTCTACCCCTTTGCTGTGATGCTTCTTCTTCATGATGTCCTGAATAGCTATGGGAAACAAAATAATATAAAGTCACATATAATATCAACTGTCACATTGTCCAGAATACACATAAAGGTAATCTGATGTTTATCAACTTGTATATTTACACATTAAGATCTAATGAGTACTGTAAGTGCACTACCTCTATGGTTTTTAAAGGAGATGAGAGCGAACTGTTCCCCTTCATTAATGGTGACATTTTCCACATCCCAACCTGCATTGTCAAAATACAGACAGAGGTGATCTTCACTGAAACTCCTGATGTCGTCAACGACAACTTGGTCCGTGGGTTCAAGAATCCGGACTGACAATCCTTTATTTTTGAACATCTTGTTTTGGGGGCATCTCGTCACAAAATGATTGTTTTCTGTGTGAGAGATATAAATGAACGCAGTCAGACATAAACACATTCATAAAATGAAACAAACAATAAACAGACGTTTGTGTTTTCCTGAATCATCTTTGGTGGAAGCAGACCTACTCTTAACAAAGTTAATCAATTTTGTTAGTGTCACATAGTCTGCTGACAGTTTAGCTCTCTTCCACTGATCAGCAGTGAGTGGCATCAATGCACCAAGGAACAGAGCCATGTACCAACAAAGTCTGGGAAGAAGAAGACCACTAGCAAGCAAACAGGGATGTAAATAATGTTTCAAATTCTTAAAAAATAGGCATAGCAAATGTGTTACGAGGAAGAAAATGCATTCAACATATTTGTTAGCCTACAATTATTCACACAGTGTGCTTTTGTAAGAAACACTGAATGCAAACCATCTCTGTTAACAAGAAAAAAAACTTCACCTGTCATGTTCATTGACAATTAAATGAGAGTACAGCAGTATATGTCTGGCATATTGTGATTTACGCTGGCTCACAGTAGGAATATTACAAAGACTTCCAGTATTGAGGGAGAGGATGTCTTAGTACTACGGACTAAAATTTCATGTGTCATATTTCATCAGTTGTCTCTTAATGTGTGGTGTATAGTAAATGTCATCTCATACAAACATACATCTAAAAATAGTTACACTCATTTTTTGCAGCAAGTTGCAATGTTTGTTAATACTGAAAATCAGTGGAGATCAGGGGACTCTACAAATGTCTGTAAAAGGGCTAATATTACACACACATACACACACTAAATAAGTACCTTCTTCACTCTGGAAAGTAACCACAGCAGATGAGATGGCAGGAATGGCTTCCAAAGTGAAGCTTTGGGACGTAGATGAAGAGTCAAAATCCTTTGAAATGTTCTCCACCAGCATCTCCAAAACCTCTCCGTACAACTTATCTGGGATATTTTCTAAAACAGCAGAGTTGGATTGTAGTTCTTCTTCTGCTGTTTCATCCTCTTTGCTTTTCGCTACAGTCTCACTTTCAGCAGCAGCAGCAGGTTCATCAGCACTCGGCCCTTTCTTTGTAGCAGCATCTTCTGTTAATATGACATGAAGGTTAAGTAAGTGATCAAACATTTCTAAATGAAGAATGATGATATAACACTAAATAACAGTCAATCGTGAATAAAATCTCTGTATATGGGAAACACATTAGATTAGTTGGAGGGGCCCACCCAAAAAGGCACTAAAGGACTTCCCCTTACAAAACAAAATCCTCCGAATTGATGTACAGGTTAGTGCAACATTTGTCTTACAGACCACAGTGATAGTGAACAAGACTGTAAAGTTATCAATATTACTTAAAGCACCACACCTTAGTTTCTGCATGCCCTTATAGCCTTGACATAAAACTGCAGTGTCGAGTAAGTGGAGCGAACAAACCTGAAACTGACTTTATTCATGCTTTTTGTGAGGAAATCTGTTGTTTAGTAGTCAGCTGGGCTAAATAAGTGCTACATCGCATGGTAAAAAAGTGCAACAGAATGTTAAATTTCTCAAAATTGAAGCAACCACTGAAGTTGTTTAATATAAGATTATAAACCATTAGAAATAACAATTTAATAAGGTCTGAATTTAGTGACTATTTCCTTTAACAGTTGAATCCTGAACAGGAATACATTCATAAACTTACACACCTAGAACACAAACAGACATTTAACGTGCCCTTTGTGAATAAGAGCATTTCAAGATGGTGGCTTATTGTGTTAAGAAGGAACAAAGAGTCAGTCTGGCAAACCTCCAGGGATTTTAATGGAAGGAGTTTTCCCCATCTAACTGCAAGCCAGTGCGCCAACTCAAGAATTAATCATCACAAATAACTTTCCACCTTTGGGGAAGAATATGACTTTTAAACCTCTTCTTCTGAACTACTTGATATAACATTTATTAAAGTTGATGTAATATACAACAATGTATACCTGTCTCTGTCTTAAAATACAAAATGCCATACTTACATTAAATACAGGTTTTTGTTTACAAAACGAGATTGTAATATCAGAAAAAATATATGCACATTTTGGCTTAGGTGGGAGTTATTAAACTTTCTGAACTCAAGCAGCTCAGGCAGCTAATGAGCAACATTCATGACGTAAGAAATCCTTTCTGCTTTCAACTCAATTTGATTTGAAAGGTTGAGCTGCAAAGTTGAATGACCAGAGGAGATTGTTTGAATAGGCAGATAAGTTTGTCAAGATAAAGATAATAAAAATGTAAAAAGCATGTTCCCTGCCAACTTCACTGTCCAAAAAGCAACCATGACAACTTATCTCTAACAGAGGTCACTGTTTCAGAGAGAGAAACATATTTTCTGTTTAAAAGAGTACTTACTTTTCTTGTTGAGTTCAACAGATTGAGTTTCCTGTATAGAAAGAAAAAAATCACATATTATTAGTCACCTTTGTTGAGGATTGTTTTGGCATTTTTATGAAACCAGTTTCACACGGCACAGTGACTGTGACTGTCATGTGTTTATCGATTAACACATTCATGTCTTACACCGAAAAGCTTTCCATTTACTTTTATCCTTCTAGTTTGGCCCACCTTATCTTTTATGACTTGTCAACAGCCTGTTTATTTACTTTTACAGCTTGTCCCACTCTGATTAGAACCAATTTTGCAACTTAACAGTGAGGAAGGGTTCAAGGATCCCCACATGATGAGGAACAGTTGAGTGTTCAGCTGGTTATATCAGTGGTAACAGTACTCAGTATAAGTAGCAATACAATAGGCCTACTGTATTTCAAGTTTTACAACATCAAATACTCATTATTCAAAATGGCTCATTTTAGAGTAGAGAGTGATTATTATTTCATGAGTTTATAATGACAAATGCTACAGCTGATAAAAGTGGTGTAATTTTATGATAACCTTACTCTGTAACCAATGTGGTTAGGCCTCTAATCTGCGGCAATTATAAATGAAACAACATGTGCCCGTTATAAATGAAACGAGGTGTAGTTTGGCTGTCTTACAGATAAAACACTGGAACAAGTGCACACTACAATTGCTGACACTTTTGTTGTGTGTGACAGCCTTTAAAAATGCTTTTTGTACCCTCTTACCTGCTGTGTGCCCTGATCTGTGGGTAAGTGAACTGTCATCTTCAACACGCCTTTATCCACATTGATCTGATGCGACCCTTTCCCCAACACGTTTTTCTGGTCTGAAAAGTTTTTTTTAAAAGTTTTCAGTATCACAGAAGTCGATTAAGGATTAACGTTTTGATATCTTTTTTGTTTTTTTGTGATAAAGTCAGAGTCACACGGGCTAAACTTACCCTCCTCACTGCGGAAGCGCAGCAGCGCTGTCCTGCTGCCCTGTTCATAGTCGACTTCACAGTCTCCACCGCCAGATTTCTTACTCTGAAAGTATTTCACTAACTTGTTTTTTAGTTTTGGTATGTTGTTTTCTTCGAGCTTGACGAGCAGAGCAAACGAATAGGCGTCGGCCATCGCTGCTGGTCTGACTGTCCCTGCCCAGCTGCGATACTTTCACTTTTGTTTCTTAGGAAATGAAATGCTGTGTTGCTGTCTCCGTAGCCCACCGGACTCCAGCTAAATGTACAATAGAGGTCTCATGAAAGGCAGTTAAACTTGGCAAACATCCTACAGAGGCTGTTTGAAGAGGTCCGCACCCAATCTCTCTCTCTTTTACTCTTTCACTTTCGCCTTTTTCTTCGGGACTTTCCAGTCGAAAGTAGGTGAGTATCCTAACATGTTAGCACGGTAACACTTTAATTTGGTAATTTAAACTTAAAGCTGCCGTCGTTTAAATGAATATCAGCGTTGAAATACATGTTTGGTTCGCATTATTAAGTAAAAAGTAGTATTCAGCTGTTTATTCTGTCGTCTTTTGCACATTTGTCGCAACCGTAGACGAAATTAAAAATGGCGATTTTTAATTAATCTGTAAATGCATTGAAGTGTTTCGACATGTTAAAACGTGAACGTGTGAACAGAGAAGCAGATATATGTCATTTAATTAGCCTTTTACACATTTTCGTGTGCATAAAACACCTGTCAAAGTCATACATAGGCGAGTACGCAGTGCCAATAATTAACTCAGCTGTGGAGGAAAGTAACTAAGTACGTACTTTACATAAGTATTACTTGAGGATTTGTGTTTGTAGTTTTTTTTTTGTAGTTTTTTTTACTCAGACAACTGTCAGATTGATCAGCTTTTTGTTGGATTTAAAAAAATTAAATAAGTTATTAAATATGTCTACTTTCATCAATCACTTAAGACCAATGCACAAGAGCAAATACAAATGATTAAAAAACTAAAATAAGTAAATAGATTTAAATAATACATAAGTAAAAAAATAGGAGAAATGGTTTATTAAAAACTAGGTTAAAAGAGATTAAAAAGACAAAAGAAAAGTAAAATAAAAGATTATGTTTAATAAAAGCTGGACTAAAGCTATAGGTTAAGAAAGATAAAAAGAGTAGAGAAATGAAATGGATAAGAAGATAAAGCTATAGAATAATAATAATAAAAAAGTGTAACTGTCTAAAAGATTAAAAAACAACAACTTTCATTTCAATAACTGGCCAAGTGATCCAATATGTCAACACATCACATTAATCATTAACTGACTCAGATTTATCTGGTGACCCTTTGGAGGGGCCCCTCCCCTACATTGGGAACCACTGGACTAAACCAGCTGACTGAATAAAAAGTAGTTCAGACTGACTCCACCTCCAGCAGGTACAACACTAACATGCTGCTCATTTCAGTATGAATCATGTATTTTAAATGTCACAGGGGATTATTTTTTTAAACTTTTACTTATACTTTTATAGTTATAGTAGGCTACATTTTGTTGATAATACTTCTCTACTTTTGGTTCAGTAAAATTTTAAATGCAGGACTTCAACTTGAAAGTATTTTTTTTACGATGTGTTAATGCTACTTTTACTCAAGAAACATATCTGAGTACTTCTTCCACCATTAAAACTCGCGACCCTCTAAGAAATCATATATGTAATTTTATAAAATATAAAATTAGTGTATTAAGTACAAGTACATGTTCTGTTAATGTGCAGTGGATTATGGAAAACCTTGTCTGGTGAATACTGTCTTAAGTCTCCCTCTACTGGAATAAAAGGAAAACTGCAGTTATATCTGGGTTGATAATACATTATGGGTCACATATAAGCTGATAAAGTTCTTGTTAAATAATTATATACCAATTGAAACATGTTTCTATATTAAAAATATATATTCCTGGTGCTACAAAGAGGAAACCTGGTGCCTGTGCTCATCATAAAGTATTAAGAGGAAAGTCTATGTGCAAGGAATGAGAGTGTAGTCTGTTGATATCAGCTGCTATATTATGGAATTATTTCGGTAAAAAATTATATTATGTACAACGAAAAAGGGTACAATCCTATATTAATTACATATTTAGTGCAAAATGTTTATTATAAAGGCATTTTCAGTCGTTCATTTGAGTTTCTTGTCTTGATTCAAGCATGTCAGGTGTATGCATGATGTTTGATGTGTCATACTATTTTAACTTAACACTGATGTCATACTTTACTTACACAAAATCTTTCTACAGGTCTGTTTAGGAGCCATGACCAGCAAGTTAGATTTTCCTCTCCATGGACCTTCACTTAACATCGTGAAACAATGTGGACCCGGTCTGAGTGATATCATTCAAAGCAAATTTGGATGTGTGGCCATCTTTGATGGCGTAGATTTTGAAAGCAGGCAGACCACTGCACTGCAGCGAAGGCCAATAATTGCCCAACAGAAGAGGCTAGAAGTAACGCTTCCTAAAGGTGTTCAGTTGTCTGTGTGGAAGGCCGATCTCACCAGCTTCAAGGCAGATGCTGTTGTGAATGCTGCCAATACGCTTCTTAACCATGGTGGTGGACTTGCTGAAGCGCTGTCCTCTGCTGGTGGTCCACAAATCCAAAGAGACAGCGATGACTACATCAGCAGGAAGGGTGTGTTGAGCACAGGGGATGCAATTGTCTTAACTGCTGGTTCACTACCATGCAAGAATATAATACATGCTGTAGGCCCACACATATCAAAATTTGCCAACAGTTATGAAGTTGACAGAGCTGAATCGCTGTTGCAAAGAACCATCAGGCACATCCTTGACAGAGTTAAGGAACACCGTCTCCAGTCTGTTGCCATTCCTGCCATAAGCTCTGGACTGTTCAACTTCCCCCTGCCACGATGTGCAGACACCATAGTGAAAACTGTGAAACACTATTATGAAAACTCTTACTCTCAAGACCATCGTCCGCAAGACATCTTCCTTGTAAACAACGATGACCCTTCCGTCCAAGAAATGGAGAGAGCCTGCAGTCAGATCATCGGTCAGATAAATAATAAGTCATACAGCCAGGCAGTGGTAAGCCAAACCAGAGGAGCTGCTGCTGCAAGATCAACACCCACTGTCCAGATTGGGAATGTCCGTCTGACCCTGAAGAAGGGTAAAATTGAGGAACAGCAGGTGATTATTTCCTTATTTCATATAATTTGAATGTCGGCATGTATGAACATTTATTTGCCAGTTCAAAATTTTCTTAACAGTTGCTTCATGTTGTAATTCTTAGTAATGTTCATATTTTCAGGGTGTGTTAATGTAAGCTACATTTTTGTTCTGTTCCCTTTCATTCATCATCCTTTTCATTCATTTACTATCCAGACAGATGTCATCGTCAACACTATATCATCAGACCGAAACTTGAGCTATGGTACAATCTCGAAAGCTTTACTGGAGAAAGCTGGTCATGGAATGCAAAAGGAGATTTACAGTGTTAAGCAGACTGGTGGATATGTCTTCGTCACATCACCCCACAACCTGCACTGTAAAGCAGTGTATCACACTTGTTGCTCTCTTAATAGTGCACAGACTCCGCAACAGGTACGGTATGAGTTTAACTGCATGTAAATCAGAAAAGGGGTTAGAGAATGCTGAATGAAAGCCTAGAATGCATAATGTTAAGAAAGTAAATATATGTAAACTGTAACATTTACACTCCAATAAGAGCTCTTTCTGTCTGCTCATTTGTTCATTTATTACAGATTCTTTTCAGTTCAGTATCTGAGTGCTTATGGGTGGCAGCTGCACATCATTGCAAATCAATTGCCTTTCCTGCGATTGGGACTGGAGGCCTTGGATACAGTAAAAAAGAAGTTGCCATGATCATGTCAAATGCAGTGACTGACTTCGCTCATAAGTCCACACACAGGATGGATGTTCATTTTGTCATATTTCCTTCTGACAACGACACATACAAGGTTGTATTGCAAAAATGCCATTGTTATATGACAATAATGCTGTCGTTCTGGCTGTTTGTGTGTACAGTGGCTGGCTAAAACAGCAGTGTTAAATTCTTAAACAGTTATGAGTGAAAACCAAAATGCTTAACACACAAAACCCAACAATGATTGTAAAAAATGATCTCTGATCTTAACCAGATAGGTACAAGTTACATCTGGTTATATCTGTACGGTTTGAATGTTATGGAATAAGTTTTTTCTGGTTTGAGACACTACCTTGGAAAATGTTGACTGGGTTTCACAAGTTAATTTGCCAGTGCTCTCTTAACACTCATGTCATGTAATCTTTATAAACTGCATATACATATATATTAATGACATTCTCTTTCTAGGAATTTGAGGAACAAATAAGATTTCTTCAAAGCCAATTCAAAGTGCCTGATACCAGCGTTTCACATGGTAACAACACATTTTTTTATGACAACATACACAAAAGTGACCTTTACTGTAAGTTGATGATGAGAAGCATGGTGAGAGTTAGGGCCTCGTACCATCTGAAACATGCAAAGTTCAGTCTTGGTGCAGAACGTTCTTAAAAGATTTCCTATCCCAGGGAGTCAGTGTTTTCCATTAGCTTTATCATGGTATGAAAATCAACCATTCTATTCTCGTGTTGTAATCTCAAGAATTCTCAACAATCGTTGAGTTTTTGGGACAAGAAACAACCAAATGTACATTGTCTTAGGAAATCTTTAAACACCACAGCTCATGAATACAACACTTTTCAACTTCTGACTTTAAAATCTCAGATGTGTCTTCAAGCCGCCCTTCTTACAATTGCATAAATGTCTTTCATTAAAATAGAGTAACAGCAAAATTTTGAATATGAAGGTTTATCATTCACTACTCTGCTGAAATTAAATAAAACCAATGGCTAT
The DNA here is from genome assembly GCF_027409825.1 of Scomber japonicus. Classification (NCBI taxonomy): domain Eukaryota; kingdom Metazoa; phylum Chordata; class Actinopteri; order Scombriformes; family Scombridae; genus Scomber; species Scomber japonicus. The sequence continues at coordinate 8,520,907 of NC_070588.1, forward strand.
CTGGCAGAATAGAAATCAGTCATATATGGTCATATAACAGGATCTGTGGTTAGCACTTTTAATTGCAGGATGTGCCATAAAAACCTATATATTTAATGGGGGACAGATAAATTATCAGCATAGTAGGAATGCATGTCAGCCTGTTTGACCAATCTTATTGATTAAATTACTGAAAACTATAATAATAGCATTCATAATTGCAACCCTAATGGTGAACTTAATGTCTTCTCCATCAGCTTCTGGGCATGAAGGTGACTTCCGTGACAAGAGAGCTCCCGCTCCACACATCACCCTGAATGCCTCCTCTGATGAGGCCATATGTGAAGCTGATTGTTGGCTCCGTAACCTTCTCTACAAGCCCTGTGACTTCCTCAAGATTTCCAACAACTTCATCCAGTACTTTGGCGAGGAAGAACATCTGCAGCTGGCCCGTCTAAAAAAAGGGGGTGTTTCCATTAAGGAGTCTTTTGAGAATGGTCATTTCTCCATAATGGTAAAAGGGGTTTCATCTGAGGATGTTGTAGTCGCTGGGTTACAGGTGGAGGCCATACTCTGCAAGGTCCAAAAGGACTTTGTTGCTGAGGAAGAGAGCACCTTGCGCCTCATGTCAACTGGGAATGTGTCCTATAAAAGAAAGCCAGTTGACCCCAACAGGGCAAAGTTCTCATCTTCCTTCAAAAAACAGGGGCCCCAGGTTGTGAAGGTACTGGACATGTAAATGCAATTAATACATTCTTGACCTTGGTGTAGAAACTGTAAATGTGAAATGGATGCTGTACTAATTTATTTCAAATATTGGCTGCCAGTTTGCTGTAAGTGTCTTATTTTGAACCCCTGCTTGACCAGTAATGTTTTTGTTTTTAGATTGAGGAAGTGGAGAACCTCAAACTGGCGACGCTTTTTGGGCTAAAAAAAACCCAGCTTGGCTGCTCCAGTACTCGAACAATGTATCAACGCATACCTGCACACTTCTGTGAGATGGTCAGCCATATTGGATTCCACACAGAGTATGCACCACCTGATGGTATGATAACTTTTTTCATCTGGTTAAGGATACTTTTCTAAGGTTTTAAAATTAGATTGAAGGCTTACAGATGCAGAACATCAAAGTTCAAAACGAGGAGATAATAATAAAATATACACATAGAAATAATAATAATTTCTTCTCTGTGCACAGACCCAGCATATGGAGAGGGCATCTACTTTGCTGATTCATTGAAGACGGCCATGAAAGTGTGGAAGAACGGAGGAGAAAAAGAGGAGTATCTGTACTTTGTGGAGGCCGAGGTGCTGACAGGAAAAGATACCAGTGGTAAACGAGGTCTTATTCTGCCACCTCCTAAGGAAAAAGATCCACTTATTCGGTATGACAGTGTTTATGGAGGAAATGATATCTCTGTCATATTTAGTGGTTATCAAGCTCTGCCCAGGTACATTATCACCTGTCAGAGAAACGTGACAGAAGTTTAGCCACTGTCCTCTTTGGCACAAATACCAATATTAAGAATGCAGCAGTGCCAGAGAAAACTAGGCAATCAGATATCGGAGAGATAACACAGGTGCCCAATGTCATTCTTGATGCAGTTTGGAAAACACGTCATTACTTTTAAGTTTATTATTTTTTGATGATGATGAGTTTGTTTCTTTTTGAGTGATCATATTTTTTACATAGCGCAGTATAGTACAAATATTGTTGGGGATGACAATAATTTTGATATTGATTAAAGATACAACTTCAAATATTGCACTTAGTTGTAGCAACTATCATACTATTTACAATGGTAAAAGTTAATTGTTTTGGTGGAAGTACATTATTATATGTTATATGTTATACATGTACACTTATTAGAGCTTAAGAGATTCCACAAATGTTTGTATACTGAAATAAAATTGATTTCATTATGTTTTAGGGGAAGAATAAAATATAATCTTTCATGTAACTGGTGAAAAGCTACAAAGTGTGTATTGCAGTGAGACAACATATACATGATTGTAACCTGTTTTATAAATGTTAGTGAAACAATTACTGTAAAATTGGAAATTGATATTAGGATGAAGAACACAACAACAGATAGTGTGAAGTATCTGATGTTATAAAAATAAAAAAAATGAAAAAATAAAAGTCCATTGTTGTTGTTTTTTTAGAGTATAATAAAACGTGACCTTAACCTTTAATTGTAACCAATATGAAATCCTTTTGTAAGGCTTAACGATAAAACCTGTTCAGCTACGTGGGTTTAATGAAATTATATACAATTTACATTTTACAAACACACAACAGTAAACAATATGACACATGTATAAACACATTTTTTATACAGGATATATGAAAAATATGGAGTGAAGGACCTCTCATTAACACAACTGTTGGAAATCACAGAAATACAGAGTGTGAAAGGTCATCCTTGATCTTGGAAACCGTTTTTAAAAATTCTTAAAAGGACAGTTTCACACTTTTTCCACATTTGTCTAAAAACGATAGTCAGGTGTCCAAATATACATTAAAGCATGTTTTTCTTGCTGTAATCATTTATGCTGTTCGTACCTGTCATTAGCAGATCATTTTATAATTGTCTTACAATGTAAATGATGGAGAACAAAATCCACAAGCTTGCTTCTGTGCAAAAAAATGTATGTAAAAGTTTATCTGAAGCTAATACGAAGTTTCAGCTGTGGAAAGTGTCTTCACTGTAGTTTTACCGGTACTCAATAAAGTAAAATAAAAGTGAAATGAATGCCTCTCTTTGCAAAAATGTAAGTTGTTTGAGATACATTGGATATTTTTTTTTCCCTTTAGTTTGTGACCACCACTTTATAAAAATGTTAAGTTTAATTAGTGTGAAACCAAAACTTCAGGTCTTTATATAAAAAAAGAGACAAATTATTCAACAGAATGGACACATCTGTAAAGCTGACGGGGAGTCTCCAAAGTATATTGTTAATGTCTGAATGATTGTCTGTGAAACTGTTACAGCCATTAAATTATACGCAATGTACTCCAGGACACTTGCTAAAAGCTAAGTACATATTATTGTAATATCAGCTGGCTGGACCAATCAAACTAAAACTATTTAACATGTAAACTTAGAACTAAACAAAGATCACTCCTGAGCAGTGCACTGACTGGAATGATGCTACATTCACGGGATAATCTTAAAGTTGTACCCTGGTATTTAATCCTCCAGCTGCTCAATATTGGAAAATACAAGAAAGTGAGCAAGGATATTGTCAGGTTACTGGTAACTGGTTATTAGATTGTGGTTTTCTATAAAATGACAATAGGTAGCGTACATCCCTAAGTGAAGACCAGCTGCAGCTATTGGAGGGCAACTTGAGCCAGGATGAGCAGGACAAATATGGCACATTTGGCCTCCAATGTTTATACCATTACTGAAATTGATAGTATTAGTATATAAATTCCAGTTTACCACTGCAAAAGGTTTTCCAGTGTGGAGTTACATTTCCAGATGATAAACCCATTTTGTTACTGAAATAATGGCTGTGCCTTCTCATCTAAACCTGCTGAGACTCATCCAGTCTTCGGCTGTTACTACATTAATCACATGACACTTTAATATATGGCTAAAGTACCCTTCACAGCATGGCCGTCAACATGTAAGAGGGCATATCTTAGTCTGAGTCCAGCTACTCTACAGCCCCTGTTTCACAGATACCTCGCATCACACATACAAACCAGATCTCTGCTTTCACACATATGTAAAAACACACACACTCACTCACATACACGTCCGCAGTCACTCGGTGCATTCAGCTATCTCTGTGCCGTCCACAAGAAGCGTGTGAATGATCCCGTCTCGTCTCTTCCCACTGCTCACAGCCTTCACGCAGCAGTTGTGGTCACCGAGAGAGAAATGTGTCTCTGTGCCGTCTTCCACAAACTCCCCCTGTTGGCACAAGTCAGACATACTGTAATTATACACAAAGACTGCAGAAGTGTAGTCCCATTATTGTCATTGTTATTTTGGACCTGCTCTACTTTCTAACTATACAGGGTTTAGTGTTTGTCAATGAATATTTGGAAGGAAGCAAGTAATCACAGTTGTTTATTTTAATTTCCCTTGAAAACAGAATTAAAATGACGTCTTATATCAAGCGGTGTATCCCTGATGCAAAACAGTCACACCTGGTGGCACAACCAGGTGCTGAAGTGTCTTGCAGCTACCCTAGAGACCAGGCGGACATCCATCAACGCCCTACCTCCTCTCTCATCCCATCCCACAACTGCAATAGCGTTCATCAGTGCAGGACTGACGCTAAACAAAACCTCTACATCCAAGTCACACATTGGTCAGCTAGGTGAGGCATGAGACTGGATCCAGCGACCATGCTTCCCAGCTGAGATCACTACAACGAATCTCAGACCAGATTTCGTGCTTTGGTCCTCCTCTTTCCACACAGCCTTCATAGTGGAGCTAACTGTGCCCTGGGAAGATACCGTGAAGGAGGCCAATGAACGGAAAAGCCTCAAGTATGCTGAGCTGGCAGCTGATGCTAAGCAACGTGGCTGGAAAGTCAGGGTCTGCCCAGTTGAGGTCGGCTGCAGAGGTTTTGTGGGCAAGTCAACCACCAGGTTACTTAAGGGGCGTGGGAATCCAAAGACAGGCCCTACAGCAGGCCATCAAAGCCACGGCTGCTGAAGAGGCAAGTCGGCGGCTCTGGATCGAAAGGAGAGACGTCATCTTGACCCCCAAAGCAGCAGCCGCAGCAACAGGGTGAGTAGAGGGAGTTAAAGCAGAGGGGGTGCACTTGAGCCCTCTAGAGGTGTTGTGGCCCTGTCATCGAAAAACATCGATGAAGGAGGGTGCCGATGAAGTTCTAACCTCCCCCTACACCCCCACCTTAAATATACACCATGGCACCCTCCTGGAAACCCACAGTTGGCATGATCGTCCCCACTCACGTCGTCCTAGGTTAATGCAGGTCACAAAGGATTGTATCATCTAATCCTAAAACAGAAATAATACATGACAAAGATAAAGAAAAGAGCGTCACACTTACTGCTGTCTCGATGTTTTGTCCATTACACCAAACATCCATGGTGTCTTTCTCTGTAAGAGGGTAAACAGACACTGAATTAATAGATGAAACATACAACTGTTGTGTGTATCCATTCAATCAGGTTAGTGTGCAGCTGCAAAACAAGTCAATCAGTGTACGTGTTGTTTGTTTCTAATGCAGTTGGGTGATGGTGTGAAAATGCGGCTGAGATTATTTTGGGGGTTTCCTGGAACAGAAAAAAGAGCAAAAGCTTGATTGGTATCTGTTCTGTGAGAAAAATAACCTGAGAGTAGGAAAATGTGGTATTTTTAAAGATTTTGCCTGGAAATTTAATTCCTAGACTTGAAACTTAAACCTTTGTAGATCTTCACTTAATTTGACTAATTTGGATGGCTGAAGCTTCACAACATTTTCACGCAAACTTCTAAATACACTTATGCACAAGAACAGAGAATGTTTTGCCTCCCATCAATTACATTGAAAGCACACTTGAAGGGAATATTTTTCAGACATGAAAACGGGTCATGGTTGAAAAAGGTGAGAAGGATACGACTTGAAAGCATCAATCTGCATTTTGAGAGGAAATTCAAGCAGAACTACAACCCGACCCCGGATAAGCGGCAGAAGACGGATGGACGGAGGACAGTACAGTTTGATGAAAGTACCAAGATTAAAAGAAACATGTTCAATGTAAATTGAACACCAACACCAACACAACATACAACTAGTTTACTAGTGCACAAGTGTGGATGTAGTAGTTGTTGGAAACTCCTGTACTTGCACAGGATTCACACTGACTGATAAATTCAACACAAGACTCTCAGCACATGCAGTGTGTGTGTGTGTGTGTGTGTGTGTGTGTGTGTATTATCAAAACAGTCTACACTCAGATATGCAGAAACACTTCAAAGAATAGCAAACAACCTGTTTATAGAATCTCCACAATATCAAACATCCCAACAACAAATGTTTTCAGAGTCATAAAAAAACAAAACAATGCACATTAACAACACACACACACACACACACACACACATTGGAGTAGTTCTCTTATGCAATGACCTTTCTCCTAGCAAACTCCTCCACAACATCTCTAAAGTCCAGGTCTCTGACAGGTTCAGACTCTATTTCCAGTAATGATAAAAGGACTTTAGGCTCATTTTTGATTCTCCCCAGATGAGAAAATGAGCGCACCCCGTCACAGTTTGTCACCGGCAACGTGAGGAACATCCTCAGAGCCACATAAACATTAGGGAAGACTAACTACAGGCCAAACTTCAACATGGTTTTCAGCATGTTTGAGGGTGACTTGTCTGTTTCAGCCAACATGAAGGACCGGAACTGCAGACACGTAAAACCATACAGTCTATGCGTAAAACACGCTGTTCCGCCTACGGGACCGACCGGAGGTTGGGAGGTAGACACAAGTTCTTCTGAATGTTTTAAACACCAACCCTTAAACATATATATTCATGCCGTACATTGTTGGAAAGCTTTCTCCTGACTCATTCAAGACCACTCACGAATTATATGGTTGCTCACGGTCGTAATAGTATTAGCGGTTAGCTCGGCTAGCCACTCAGCTAAAGTAAGCTAACAGCTATAATGCTACATACCTTCAAATTCTTCCCTTTATCCACAACGATCATCTTATGACTCAGGACTTTATGTACAGCTCGCCAAGTATCCATTCTTGTGAAATATGAAATCTGTTTCCTTCTAACCGGAATATTTTCCTCAATATGTCCATGTATTTAGTCCAACACGTAACGTAATACACGCGGAACAAACCATATACGGTCCATTTACGTCATTTCCTGACTTACGCGTGCATCTGTGGGACACATGGCTGTTTCATACGACATACGTTTAGGATGAGGCAGCACATGTCTCCAAAGCCAATGAGGACATGTATCCGACGACAACGTGGGTGACAATAGGTGCGTGTATTAATCGTCTATCTATGGTATTAATGAGGTCTACTTACAAGAAGGAAAAAAAACACCAAGTGACGGAGGCCTCTGGGTATTTTTTCTTCTTCTTTTTTTTTCTCTTCCCAATTCAAGGCTCCCGTATACCTCCAAATCACAATCACTTGCCACTTGACCCCCCCAAAAAAAAAAATTCTCATCGGATCTGCATGATTCACAAGAAGAATGATTACAGCGAGCGAAACCTTTTCTGCTGTTAATATCAGCACATGACTGTCGTTTTAAGATCGATTTGAACCATGGTGAATCTATCCTTTAATCTGGTTTGGTGCTTTTAACGACAATATGTGGACACTTGCTAATATCAACAACAGCTGTATTTAGTGATCGGGACTCAGGTATATCACCATTTGACACCAATATTACACAAAGTACATAATGTCAACATTTTTTAAATATATTTTTTACTACTACCATCTTTTTATTGCCAGTGTATTTATAATTTATTGATCATTATTCTTTCAATCAATGCTCTTACTAGTTTTTTGCTAACAACTTGTTGCCGCAATAATATAAATTTCCCCACTGTGGGACTAATAAAGAAATATTTTATCTTATTTCTGCCAGCTGAGGGTTTTAATTGGATTATTTTGCTGCTGAACATATGTATAGATCCTTGCTACAAACTATGTGCAGTCCTCCTCATGTGCTTCACATGTTTCAGGTGGTATGCTGCATCATCAGCTGTAAGCAGTGTGATTATAAGAAGGATTAACTTGCCCAGATGACAGAGGTGGCTGAAGATGGCGTTGCTCTTAAAGCCGTTTAAGAGCTTATCCTCAGCTCTGAAATAATATTAGTTGGTAGTTTAAAAAGGTTCAGAGTGTACATTATACATTGCTTGATTTCTGTATAGGGACACATATATGAATGTATAAACCCAGACACTAAAGAGATTTTAGTCTGGATTTGCTATTACAGTACTTTGCAGATGTTCTTATCTAAAGCATCTGATGAGTTTCAATGTCGAACTTTCGGCTGGGTTAGATGGAAAAAAACCCAAACAAATACCGTAACCAGATGAACAGATAAATCAGCACATCCTGCTGAACTGGTTCTTCACCATGTTAACTATCTTCATTTGACATGCTTCCTCCAAAAAAGTCACACACAAACTACAGAGCCATCACACACGTCGTACTCACAACAGCGAAGACACTGATCACCCAGGCAATCTACCTCACAGCGTATGTATGTATGTATGTGTGTGTGTGTGTGTGTGTGTGTCGGTGAACTCCACCTTTTAAGACAATTTTAGACCTTGAATATCAAAAATACTTTTTAAGGATCCGCGGGGACCCTGGGAATAACAGACAAACGCAGAGGGGCTCACCGAGGACCACCCGGCAGTCTATTCCATCCAAGTTGAGCACCCAGGTGCTGGTGACTTTTGATCTGTTCTCCATGTACTTCTTCAGGCTCTTCCCGTTGATCTCCAAGGTGTACTCGTAGGCAAAACCACTCACTGCATCGATGTTGATGGTCGCTTTGGCATCTGACTTGCCCACGGTGAAAGTCTCCTTCCCCACAAGTTTGAACATCCAGTCTCGTCTCAGTATCTCCTGCAGCATGAGGTGTAAAATCACAAAATGAACAGGTGGTGTAATGTGAAACTGATTGGGTCTAAAACGTGATTTGTACTTCATTTAATTATTATTTTTAACCGCACAACGTCTCTCCACGGATGATCACTGTTTTTCATCTATTCCTGCATGGTGGAAACGGTGAAATCTGCCTTTATTGCATTTTCACAAATAGAATAAAGCTTTAAAGAAACTTGGAAACCCAGTGCAGATCTTACCAGTCTAGGTAGGTGCTACTATACTTTCTCGCAGAATATATAATTTAATTATGGCCGACTTAATTATTTCCTGGATTTTATATCACCATTGTCCCTAAATGTATAAAATACAGGAAATGGGATCCAACTCGAAGAAAAAAAAATTTTGACAGAAGACCCCAAACCAATTTTCCTGTCCTCATCTTTTCTATCATTTTTTAATCTTTGTATCTTTTATCTTTATACCTTGGTTTTTTGACCCATTTTAACTAGTACTTATTACCCCCTGCTCTTAGATTGCCATATAGTTTTATCAATTTTATTGTTTTCACTGTTCCTTTCTTGTGCCTTAAGTCACATGATCATGTGCAACATTATTCTGTTCAATATGCTACACTTTGAAGCACTTTTTGTGATTTTGTGATGTTGTGCATGTTTAGTTTTTCTGTGCTTGTTATGCATTTGTCGTATATCTGCAGCTGCACGTGGCACTTTTAGCCCAAGACAAATTTCCTTCGGTACAAAAAAGTTAATCTAATTTAAACTTGGATGGGGTCAAGTTTTCCCACCTGGCACATAAATATACTGATTATAATGATTCATACCTTTCCATCAATGTAGATGACCCTCTTCCCGGTGGTCGTGCCGTGTTCAAACTCTATCCTATGGACCCCATCACTCAGTGCCACCTCCCACACGCCAGCGAGGTCATTGGACATCCTCACTAACTTCTTCAGAGTCAGCTGGAGACGAAAAAACAAAACAACCTAATTACACTCTTAAATGTCGATGCATGACTAAAACGCTACCAAGAGGAAACGTAGCTAATAAAGAACCATAAAAATACTTTTCTGCACAAGTTTTAAATCCCTGCTTATAAATATCAACGTTACTGTTTAAGTTAAATATAGTTAAATTGGCTAACTCGTGATAGAAATGTGTTTACAGATCAAATGGTAAAGTAATGCTACAAGTTGCAATGGGACTTCCGGTACCGAGGTTTGTTTTTCAAAATTAAAGCAGGCAACGATTGTGTGGTTTGTAACACTTAAAATTATGTTTAAACTTTAAAATGATCTATAAAAAACACTGTAATAAACAACAAGTAAAAGAGTACAGTAGTATATTCTGGATGTGTTTTTGAAGTGAAGTCACCAAGGCGTCTACCTAATCATTTCGATTATTGTTTAATCTGGTCTCTAAAATGGCAGAAAATGGTGAAAAATATCAATCTCTGTTACCCAAAGGCAAATATGTAATCTAAAACTGATTAGTTTATCTCAACCAACAGTCCACAACCAAGGCTGTAACAATAGGATTATTTTCTTTATTGATTAATTACTTTCTAGATTCACTGATTAGTTAGTAGATCTAGAAAACAGGAAAATATTCACATCTGAGAAGCTGAAACCAGACAATTTGGACTTTCTTTCTTACAAAATGGCTCAAAATGATTTATCGAATGTCAAAGCTGGCAATTAATTTAACAGACAACTAATCAATTAATCGACTAATGTAGCTTTATCCACAACTCGAAGATATTCAGTTTACAATCCTATGGAGGACTAAAGAAATAAGAAATTGTTCACACTGAAGAAACTAGAGAATTTTTTTTTTGTATTATTATTATTTTTATTAGTAGTAGTAGTAGTAGTAATAAAATGTATTATTATTAATAATAGTAGTAGTAGAAGTAGAAGTAATGACAAAATGTATTATTAGTAGTAGTAGTAGTAGTAAAATGTATTATTATTAGTAGTAGTAGTAGTAGAAGTAGTAGAAGTAATACAAAAATGTAAGGCTTCACTTCTTTTCTGTTTGCAATCAAACCATCTGCAGTAGTCTGTTTAAGCTGAACTAATAATAGGACTTTTATTTTGAAACGAAAACGGAAACAATACTGCATCAGTACGTATGGCTTGTCCGTAGCTCTGACCGCTAACGTTACCTCTGCTATAAGAGGATAACCTCAGACAAATCGCTCCGAAATATCATCCTTCATTAAACATCGGGATTACCTGCACGGTGCTGGAGTAAGCGCCCTTGCTCCGCGGGTAACAAATGATCAGCAGGCCGGTGAGTCGCAGTTAATTCACGGGTAGTTTATTAGCTGCAGCCTGTAGTCGAACTGTGGCTATCCTGTTACTATGGTAACGTGACGTCCGCCTACGTGAAGGCTTGGTCACGCCTTCCCCCGATTACGTCACATGCAGGAGGTGAAAGATCATTTAGTTCAATAAAAGCACCTATACAGCAATGTCAAAATAGTCCATTACAAGTAAAAGTCTGCATTAAAATCTTACTAAAAAGTAGATAAATAATATGAACCTGATATTGTTAATGTATTGCAGTCAAAGTACAAAAGTATTATGAGCTTGATGTAGTTAAAGTATTACAGTAAAAGTGGTTCCCAATCTAGGGGTCAGGCAGATAAATCTGAGAGGTCATGAGATGATTGATGGGAGAGGACAGAAGGAAAAACCAAAGTTCTGATACACAAATATGTTTCCATTTTTTGGACTTCTCTCATTTTTCATTTTGAAACTTTGCATCATGTGAACATTTATTGAAATGTGAGAAGTTTACAGGGGAAATAATCACTGTTTGGTGGAGCTGTTAACAACTCATAGACATCTGAAATGTGACACCGCCTACACACTGCTTTTAGTAAGACGCCAAGACAAGCATCGATTCGAAATACTTAGTAGTATTACAATAGTACAAGTATCTCAAAATTTTACTTGAGTGTAGCACTTGAGCCTAAATGTACTTGGTTATTTTCTACCCACCAGCTGATCCTGTGGCAAAAATGGGCTGTGGGTAACCCTAACCTAACCCTAACCCACTCATGTTTGCCCAGAGTACCAGAAACCAAAGTACTTCACAGACCCAAGTTCACTGTATGTCAGTTAGTTTGTTACCACTTGATTAAACAAAAAGGATGTACATCATATAAGCACACTATCAAGTACAGGACCTTAAAGTCAAAGTACGAATGTGAGATTCTTGTAGTTCACTTGATTATTTCCATTTCATGTGACTTTATACTTCTACAGCATATATACTAACTAGAGTATATGCATATCATAGCGAGTTAGGTCCAACTTGACCAATTACAACAATAAAATATTACTTATGCATTAATGTATTAACAATAAAAATCCAATAATGAAATGCTAATAAAACATTCAGAGGGGTTGTTTTACTGCATTTAAAGTAACATCTTCAGTGTAGGACTTTTATGTTTAATGAAGTATTTGTACTGTCTGGCTCTACTCACTACCCTCACAGGTAATTTAAATTAATCTGGCAATTACATCTCTGCTCTGTTTAAAGTTGATGGAGCTACACAGCCAATTGTATGATCATCAAAACGTGTACTAATAGTGATGAAAGAAATAAGCGTTGTTTCAGAGGAAGTTCAATAAAACTAACAGGACAGTATGACGGCCCTTGCACACCCACGCAGTCATGAAAAAAAAGTCTAATAAGTGACAAAAAACCCATCTATTGAGTTGTACTCTGACTGTGCAAGGCCTTAATCAGATATTTACACACAGGTGTCACATTTACCCGACACCTCGAGGTAGCCTGGATTAGTTTGTTTTAAATTAACCTTAAATTACTTTATGTAGCTTAAAATAAATCAAGAAGGGTTGATTCTATTTTGTCATTAACTTGTTTATATATGTTGGATAAGATCAGAGCGACCATATTAGTACCGCCATACCGACCATAATGATCAACAAGGGAATGGGTCAAGCCTTGTATTTCGAGCCTGACAAAAAACAAAAAAATGCGCTTTTTTTCCACCATTGAGGGTTTTGATCATATTCAGGATATGATGTGTACATGGAACATGAGAAACCTGGTTATTTATATTTCTGTAGGTTTCTTATCATGTAAGTCCAGACAGACAGACATTTAAATAACCACAAGTGAAAGAAAAAGGAATATTAAAAAAGAGAAAGAGCAGAAAAGTACGTTCACTAGTACCACATCCTCTATTCATTTCTTCTTTTTTGTTTATCTGGTATAAACCTGTACTGAGTCTCAGGCATCAGGCAAAAGAGAACCTGCTCCTCTGTCCAATTAGACTGTGATACATAACCGAATTAATTTATTAAAAAGAAACAATTAAGTGTCACACAACTTGACCGAGTCATCAATGATGTGAGGCCACGCATAGTTTAGAGGTTTATTTCAATCTCATTGGACAAAGTTACATCAAAACAACAAAAACAAGTGCAGATATGATTGGGTATGTACAAGCCATGCGAGCAGTGAATGGTGCAGAAAAAGAAATGAAAAAACATCCAAAACATTTGCTAATTGGCTAAGCAGCTGTTTTTTTTAGATTAGACACAGTATTGTTTTATTTCTTTTAACATGCATTTCTGACAAAAAATAAAAATAAAATAAAAAATTAAACAATTAGAAGTTCTTCATAAATAAAAGTATTCAAGATAAGAGTATCTGAATGATGATTTTTTTTTTGCCCATTTTAATTCATTTTTCATTCACAGAATAGGAAATGCGATACGATTTTCATGCAATTCTGTTTTGTAACCGTGGTTGCTACACAGTTTCCCATGAAGTGACAGTCTCTCTTCTCCTTTAAGTCAACCACAGAGCTACCCAACATACACATGCATACACTCTATAGCCACATGTAACTGCAAGCACACTAAGAGTCACACAATCAATATAAGACATTCAGATAGATAGACAGATAAAGTATCTTATTTCACAGTCATATCACTTACTGCAAGAAACAATAAAAAATATATATACATTGTATAATTACATACTTGATTATAAAGACCAACATTATGTTTCAAACACCAGAGGTTTGTGTAGATTCTACCAAAGAGGTAGAAAAAAACCTTGTTTTTGGTACACAGAGGTTGGTTTCTTCACTTCTTCCTGCTTGAAAGATTAAGACATCTGATATTGGTAACCACATTTGTTTTGACTACTATGAGGACAAAAAGCAACAAAAAACCCTCCGTAGTTCAAATGAAAACAAAATAAGGAGATGATAATGTAGAGTAGATTAAACATGCTAAAATAATCACACTAGTTAATAAAGCAAAAAGAAGAAAAAATAAGAATAGGACACCATCAAAGTAGTTAATGAATGTGCATCTTCCTCCCATTCTAGCCATTTTGTTTTTTTGGACTCAATAATGAGACTTTAAATAAGTAAATCACTCAGTATCACATGACCAGTCCTTTTCTTTAATGCATTCCTAAGCTACAGGGTATAAATCTATGTCTGAAGTGTCTAAAACCAAATACATTGTAGTTACTTACTGTGACAGTTCACCATTAGAGGAAGTACATTTCTGTGTAATGCTTAAAACACTTAGTTTTTCTGAATTTCCTTATTATCATAAAATGATACTGTCCATGTATTATAATATCAACCAACTTGGTCTGTTATTCTCTCATTTTTGGACCAAGTGAAAATTCACCACTGGAGTTTTCACATTGTAACAGAGGTGTTTCTAGATCGGATGCTCCCAATACTGTTCATAGAGCCCCTTGTGTGTGCCATCCGGAGCCTCTTGCTGATGACCCCGTGTTTGTAGAGAGCAAAGAGCAGCTGGTTACGGAACTTCACCCCAATGAAGGCGTACAGAAGTGGATTGACTGCACAGTGCATGAAAGCAAACACTTGGGTCACATTGAGCGCTGCTTCTACTCTGTCATGAGTTTCACACGTCTTCACTTCAATTGACCCACCTCGTATGAGTGTGTCAATCAGTATAGTAATGTTATAAGGCAGCCAGCATAGAACAAATCCCAGCACCACTGCCATGATGACTCGCATGGCCTTATGCTTTTGTAGATTACGTGTGTGGAACAGGGTCACCACTGCCCAGCCATAGCAGATGACCATCACCAGCAGTGGCAGGAAAAAGCCCACCGTATGGCGCAGAACACGGAGGCCAACACGCCAGTGGTCACTGCTTTCACCAGTTAGGTTTTCATAGCAAATGGTCTTTCCTAGATCTTCAGTACCGATGCTCTCCCTCTGAATTGCCACGGGTAGGGACAATATCCCAGCCACTAGCCACCCTATACCACACACCGTGTTCGCCAACAGATGATGGGAGGAGAAGACACGTGTAGCTCTCACAATGGCAAAGTAGCGGTCCACACTGATGCATGCTAGCAGGAAAACACCACTGTATACCGCTGCCTCCTGAAAGCCTGACAGCAGCTTGCACAAGAAGTTGCCAAAGACCCAACCAGAATGAGAATTGACAGCCCAGAACGGGAGGGTAAAACAGAAGAGAAGGTCTGCCATAGCCAGGTGCATTAAGTAGATATCTGTGCTGGCTCTACCTTTCTTCATATAGAAAACAACATAGACAACTACACTGTTGCCTACCAAGCTGAAGACAAACACGATGATGTAGGTGATCATCAGGCCCAAGCTGCTCAAACCAGGCACAATTACGCTGCAAGGAGAAGCAGTTGAATTCTCATCCATGGGAACTGATGAATTGTAGAAGAATTGAAACGTGTCAAAATCAAAGTCATCAGTGAAATCGGCACCTGATACCGTAGCCTAGACAAAAAAACAAACAAAAGAAGAAAACAATTTGTACAAAGTGCAGTTGTATTAGTAGCACAATTGGTAGTTCAGTGTTGCCATAGTGTCAAAGTAGGAGAAAGGAAAGGAGAGAAATTCTGTTAAAGCTGCACTAGCGAACATTACAAAGTGGGGTTATAACCAAAAGAGTGTGACAAACTCAATTGTTAATTAAAATTAGCTTAAAGGAGAGGTTCCCAGTTTTAAAACAATAGTCAGGTGCCCTTGTGAAGATTAAAATAAGTTTTTCATGCAGTCATTATTCCTCCTCTTCACACTAACTTATTAAGAGATCCCCTCCTAATGTCCTTTCATTATAAATGATTGGAGACATAATCATCTAATTGATAGACTAGTATAAACATTAGGAATTATCTCAACAAGCAGTGAACATATACCAATGTGCACATACCTGACTTTTGGTTTAGGACAAACTTGAAAAATTGTGAATCTTTCTTTTTATGTCACTTCACAGAATCACACATCACTATATCATCATAAAACATATGTACCATGAAATGAGATAACATTCAACTATACCCTAACCCTACCATACACAGATGCAGTTATTTTATCATTTGCTCACATACACAACAAATTTTAATTAACAACTAAAAGTCAATATAATATCCTGCAGCTTGAAAAGAAAGAGAAAATCCATTGTTTACCTGTGTTTCTCCATCTTCTTGATTGGTTAGGACCAAATACTGCAGGACAGTAACAATGAAAAGTTGCAGCTTCATCCCTCCTTTCTTGATGTTCACAGGTCTATTAAGAACAAAGTTTTTTGCCACAGAGTGTTTTCTCTTCTAGTCTGTGTGTGTGTGTGTGTGTGTGTGTGTGTGTGTGTGTGTGTGTGTGTGTGTGTGTGTGTGTGTGTGTGTGTGTGTGTGTGTGTGTGTGTGTAGGTGGTATTGCTAATGCTGTATTAACTTACTGAAGGGAAATAGGAAATGTGCTGATATGATCAGCCTTAAGCAATCTACATGAAGAAGTCAAGTCTTGGCAACAGGTTATCTTATCTTATGAAGGCTGAATGTCACAGGAAGTTCAGCAGAGGTTGCAGAACAAAACAAAAAACTACACTAAACCGTTTTTTTTACCACTTTGTGTTTAGTTGATATGATTTGATTGGATTTCAAATTAAAAAATAGAATGTAAAGAAAAAAATGCACATGTAAATTGCTCAATTATGACAGAAGGCATTTTTAACTTAAGCTTAAGAAAGAAGGAAACCCTTTAATCAAAGTGTAAGTCTGTCCCCTAACTTTCATCTAGAGTGCACAGGTGTGCCTGGTTTCAGGTTTAATCATAGCATTGAAAACAGCACTTATGAGATTTAATCAGTTATTTCAAGATCGAAAGTGATTCATAAAGAGTTTCAAACGTTTAGTTGATGCTTTTTTAGTTAAGAAGCTAAAATAATCTGCAAACTTTTCTTTTTTTCTAAGACTCACAGTTACCTATTAAAGTGTGACAAAATGCACAAAACATGATCTGTTACTGTATCCATTACTCTTTACTTTATGCATATATCTGTATCACATAATGATCTAATGATGGCAAGACAATCTAATCTGAATTTATTTAGATTAAATAAATGATTCTTGAACCTTGGAATAGCTTGTGGAGTCTGGCAGTATCGTCTAGCTCATCTTGATGCTGATGGCCTTAAGGTTAAGAGCCCCTAGTTTAGGATAAAAGGTTAAGATAAAACTTATATCAGCCCAAACACAGATAGAGTGAAACTCTTGTTTCAACAGGTTTAAGATTGTGCTTGTTTTGTGTTTTGTACTTCAGTCTCTTTTCTGAAGCTTTCTCTCCTAACAGATTCAAGCTCACATAACATCTGAGTTAAACAAATGTCTTCAATTATATTCTATCATGTCCTATTTTGGACCTGAAGGGGCTTGTGCTAGCATACTTTATGTGGATTATATGTTTTTTATACTCTATCACAAAGTCACCTTTTTCCTTAATCTAGTTTGATGCTGTTTCTTTCTTTGGCCACTGGAGGGCAGCATCAGTCTTCAGCAGTTCATCCTGCAGACCTTTTTTTTTGGCACAATAAGAGGAAGGAAAAACAAAAAAAGTGTACATTTTTTGATCATTCAGTGGATATAACAAAAGAACATTTGAAGGGACACTCCACCAATTTTACACGTGAAGTTCAGTTATCCTCTCTTGAGCAGTAGTATGCATCCTATAAAAACTGTTGTATAATGCCTTTAATGGCTCTAAAAGTCTTAGAAAATAACTCTAATGATCTCATCATGGTGATCTTTGCTTTTGCTTGAGACTTAAAAGGTTTGAACAGAAAACCTGCATAACAAACTGGAGTTATGTTGTTTGCAAAAATTGGGCATTTAGGAGTGCTGGGGGTGGGGCGTCTAATGAAAGACACTATTCAGTTGTATTATGGAAGACCCATACCAATGACCATACTCAAGATATTTCAGCCTTTGGTGCTTCAACTTTGACCATGCTGTCTCTTGTGGGATCCTTAACTTTATGAAAGCGTGACACTACATTGCTAACATAGTCATTTAAACACTTTCAGAGAATGTCTAGGGAAAATGTCATGGGAAAAGCATTTGAAAACAACACCAGCAACAAACAGTGAAAGCAAAAAAGCAAAACAAAAACATAGAAACAAAGATTAAAAGAATACAATGAGAAATACAGCAATCAGACACAGTTAGCATGGTAGAAAAACACTTCAGAAGTACTATCAGGTGTGTAGAAATACACAATAATATAGAAACAATATTGAGGAATAAAGGTCTGCAGAAACAGACGCATAAGCAGATTTCAGGGCTGAAAGACATTTAAGAAGCATGCAGCACAATCTGCCTTCTTTTGTTTCATGTAAACAATAAAATAATGAGTAAATAAAAAGTAATCATAATCTGTCTTGGAGTACTGGTACAAAAAAGTGAGCCCAGATGTACAGACTGTTCCCTTTTGTCTCAGGCAATGTGACATCAACAAGTTTCTATCAGTCAAAGTCTTATTATTGACATTTCAACGGATATCTTAACATGATCTGCACTTGGACTTTTATCCATGGAAATGAGAAAAGTACTCCAAAAAAGCATACAATGGACCCAATTGTACATCATGAAGCAGATGTCCAAAAAAGCTTTTAGTATTTTAGGCTCACTGCAGCCGCTCAGAAATATCAAGCCTGGATGTGACACACAAAACTTCCACTTCACTGGAAAGTTGGATGACAGCGAGCAGCAGCGTCATCAGGGTGATCTAGTGGGCAACACCCACCACATATGTCAAACTGAAACCGGCTGACATCCCAACCAGAAGGTTGACTGGTGCATCCTGGTGACCCAAGACCCCCCTCCTGCTCTCACAGCGCTTACTCAAAGGAAACGCTTCCCAATATAACCCCGCCATATCCATTTAAAGGCTGTTGTCTTTTTCCCATCTGTCAGACCACAGGCTGCTCTTATCAGCCCTTTATAGCCACTCCATGTGTTCTAATTAACCCATATGTAGTATTTAAAAAGTTGCAAAAATAAATAATTTAGAGAGAATGGGGTTTCAAGTTAATTTTTTATATAGAGAATAGCAAGATGACAATATGGAAAATCAGGATGGCAAACGCCTTTAACCTGTTTTATAAAGTTACCTTGTAGAGTGTAAGAACTGGATTTTTTTCTTCTGTAAAGACAAAGCACTGAAGAATTAATGATGTCTGCGAGACCTCAGCACATGACTCTGCAAAGAAGACAAGGCCTCTCTCAGTCTTTAGTCCAACACTTAATTAGTTCATGTTTGCTGGCATTCCTTGTCAAAACAACTTTTATTTGTAACACACCATTCAGAGTCCACAAATCACACATTATATGGATTATCCAATAATGATATCCATATGATCATCATGTTTAAGTTAGTGTCTCTTGATTAATTGTGTGTGAGCTTCCCACAAAGAAGGTCCAGCACTCTTAGAAATGTGTATGCAATAAATGTAGCACATAGTAATAATAATAATATAATAATAATAAACTTGAATTATATAGAATTTTTCTTAATAATGTTACAAAGTGTTTTACAAAATAAAATAAAACCAACCAAGGCAGGTAAAAATAAGGCAAATAATACACAATAATAGTAATAATAAGGGTGGTAGTGGAGGTTTTTGGTCTTTGGTTGTGTGTTTTTTTGCATGTGTTGGTGTTATCTCCTTGTGTTGTGTGTATTCCTACACAACTATAACACTGGACACGATTATACCTGTATTGAAAAGATTTGTATTGTGAAATAAAGTCCTAATAAAACAAACTATAATCAATTAAATGCACAGAAGTAAAAATGATGAAGATAACATTAATTAATAGGTGTAAAAACAGAACACATTAAACATTTCCAGAAGAGTTTTAAAAGAAGCTAGAGTCTCAGAGTTTGTGTCTCATCAGCAGATCTTAAGGGGATTCTTTCCAGGTCAATAAATCAGATATATAACTTAGGGCAAGGCCGTTAAATGGTTTAAAGGTGAGTAATAAAATTTTAAAATCAATGCAAAAGCTGACTGGAAGCCAATGTAGGGAGGCAAACACAGAGGAAAAGCATTAATGATTTAACATGACATTAATGATGGCTCCGAGTATCCCAGTAAGCCACCATGGACAATCCCAGGACCCCTGAAACTTAAGCAGCTAACTGGAATTCAGCCATAATTAATTTGATTATTTACACTTGTTCTTTTCCTACTGTGACATGTCAAAATGTGTTTCCTGCTATTTCAATACCTCCACCTACAGCTGCGTTACAGGAGAAAATCCAGCACATAAACCAGCCTGTTTGCTTCATGAACTGTCTGTTTGAAGTGGCGGACCACCCAGACAATCCTCCCCATCTGCCCAGCCTCCCGTGTTTGCTTTAGTTTTTGTCTGCTTGATGGCTGGAGATTATGTTGTGGACACACCGCTGAGAGGTCGTGTCTATTTCAATAGGTTTTATGTTGGGTGAGAAAACAGTAGCCAGTGTACACTCCTGCTTGTCAGTAAAGATCTTTATTGTTGTGACAGAGCTAACTCCCGTTAAGACTGTGCTGCCTGACATTTCAAATGGACGTCATCAGCTGTAAACATCCTTAAAAATATATTGTAGTTCCTTGTATTTTTATTTGACATGGAGGTTATGCTGAGATCTTCACTGTTAAAATCCCACTTGTTTAAAATTGGGTGATCTTATTAATATTTGATGGCATTTTAGCTCATTTTACTTTATTTGTGTTTTATAATGTGCTTAATTTCATGGCTTTAAGTTTGTTTTTGCATTTTAAATGTGTAATAAAATATGATAATAGTATATAAATAACTATAAATAGTTATTATTATTATTATTATTATTATTATTATTATTATTATTATTATTATTATTATTATTATTATTATTATTATTAAATCAGAGGACTTCGAAAACATAACTAATCATATAGATATGTATATACATAATTGTTTTTTGTTTCGTTTTTCATACCTTACAAAATACCTCAGGTCACTTATTTGTGTTCACAGATATTAAAGGTGTCAGGTGAACCAAAAGGCTACAGATGGCCTAGAGATTATGTATTCAGTAGGATTTGGTTACATAGGTCACATTGTTCACAAGACTGCTGTCAAAATGATGCACAACTATATTTAATTTTCTTTATTATTCATTAGGTTAAGATACAGATGCATAACAAACACATGACAAATTATACCATCTTACCATATGTTAACTGCAGAATAATAATATATATTATAATGTTTGACAATGATACAGAAACACAATCATCCTTTTGTTGTTGTGTGTTTGTTAAATATGTTCACTTTATGTCTTACTGTTTTTTTCTTATTTTAATTAAAAATGATTATATGCACATTTCCAGATCCATATTTTTGTTTTAGAGGCCTATTTGAATATCTTTCTACGATTTACAGTTTTACAGTTCATTTATTTTATAACAGACTAAAGAACAGATGGCCGTTTGTGGGCCTGCACCAATAAGCTGACATCAATTAGACGTGGAAGTAGAAATACTTTGTAAATGGACTCTGGCTTTTTTACTATGTTAAACACAGTATATAAATGTCATGACCCCTATAACAAATGATGATCATATAGACCACACATCATTCATTTGCCAATCTATTCACACACACACTCTCTTTTCTTTTAATGAAGTAACTAATAATACAGAAAAATGTCAATGCCAATGGCCATGTTGTTGTTGTTGTCTGCACAATAGTAGGTCTGAAACACAGACTGCAGAATTACAAATGCAAATAAAAATAGCACTAACAGTTTGAAAAAATCGTTAAGAAACATCTTTGTCAGCTGCGGTTACATCAGAACTGAGAATGAAGGGATTTTGAGAGCACGGGGAAAGTGGAAGTGACACAAATAGGACAGAAGGAAATAGCGATGTTCACCCCCCCCCCCCCCCCCCCCACTGTAATTAAATGCTGAGTGTGGTGACAGAACTTCCTTAATAAACTTAGGCCATGCTTCATTTCAGTGAGGACAGAGATTTAAAGTGAAGAACGATGTTTACTGTGATGCTGTGATAAGGTTATGGGCCGCATAGGAAACAGAGTGCTATTATGACAGTGTGACTCAGATATGATTCATAAGGAGAATATTTTGGCTGAAATTATGTGACTATAAAAAAAATAATAATTAAAACAAAAAAACAAAAAACATGGGCAGATACTTGACAACACCCAGAGAGTCGTTACAAAGCTTTGTTTCCACTTCCTGTCATCAACATTATCTGTTATTTTCAACCATGGAAATTTGAGGGTGTAAGCAAACAACGTGAACAGAGCCTGTCGTGTTTGTCGGGCCCCAGAGAAGCTTTGTTGTCTGAGGAAATATCCCCATAATGACATCATCAGGGTTATCTCAGCATGGCATGGAGACAACAAATATTAAACAGAAAGCCTGTGCCTCATAGTGTAGGTGTGGATTTGGAAAGTTGTGGTCAAATAACATGCAGGAGCAGTGTACCAAATAGGCTGCATTATAGGGAATTATAGGATCCAGAGGTGTTTAACCCTTGCATGTAGTTCATATTCTACACCCTTGCAGTATGTTCCCCTCATAAAAAGTGTCTCTACCACATTTTGAACCACAGATCTGGTTATAATACACCGATAACCAATCTGACTGATCAGTAAATGTGTGATTAAACCTTGATTCATGTTTCAGAGAGCAGAGAGAGTGTATTTTTAGGTTTTACACCACTCATTTTTGTGGAGAAAAAACATGTGCTATCACACAATATCATGTCCTATTTTACCTAAGACATGAAAATAGAACATAACAATAATGATTGAAATGTATTTTATTGAAACTGAAAAAAATAGGAACTTGATGGAGCTGTGGGGTTTATGTATAACCATTAGAGCCATTAGTCTTCACTGCTACATCATAAACAGAAATCCTCATAACTACTATCTTATTAAAACTATTAACTATTAATTTAACAAAAAGCCATGTCAATAGAGTCGGGACAAATTTAACCCAGAACAGCCTTAATGGACAAAAATGTGTAGTAACTATACAAAAGTATAACATTTTAAAATATTTTCAATTTTGTGCATTTTGGGCCACTTTAGGAAAAGTCATCAAATTTTAGACACATTTTAACACATTTAGGGTGTTTTTACAGTGGTCAAATATCAAAAACAGTATGTAAGGGTTAAAGTTTATTCATGCTAAGAGCTGTAAATCATGAGCTGCTTCAGTTCTCACCATTCATTTAAAACTATGTCTCTCATGAATCCCAATTCATAGAAGTAAATAAAAGTTTTAAAAAAGAGTAAATCATTGGAGAAATCCTTAGACATTGTGGATTAAAGGAGGACTCTACCAATATCCCTCATCATGTTGTGTTTCCAGGTGGTCCTACTGCATGTGAAAAAAGTAGAATAAAGCCTTTTGTGTCTCCAGAGGCAGTGGTGTAAATCTGAGAAATGTCCTCCAGTAAAACCACTTGTGTCATCATCAGTTAGGCCGCACCTAATCTCTGTTTAAGGCTGGCAGAGACTATGCTATATTAGCCACTACTTGCATAACACATAAAGTTTGGACCAAACTGTGAGCCATGGAGTTGCATTGTGGGTTGTTGTTGTGCAATCATGGGTGTAGTGTATGTGGTGTACTCTAAATGTGCTTCATTCTTGTCTCTGAGTGTGTCCCCTCGCTCTCTTTACCAAACTGAAATCTCCAAATTCTCATCTGAATGTCTCACATCTTGACAGGTGAAGGACACATTGACGTCTTCTCCTGCAGAGTGGAGTTTATTAAAACATCAGCTTGTGAGGACAAAGGGTGGGATAAATAGGTTTAACCGAGTTACATTTGCTGCATTTTTCAGTGTTTTCAATTGAATTTTAAAGCATTACCGTGGGGAAATGTTAAGGAAGGTGGTCGGAAGCAGCCTCAGACTAAAATAAGACGGCACAACCAAAAATAGAAACTACAGTAAACTTTGCTTATCTGATGAAAACATGCATCCTGCTCATGTGAACTCTCCCAAATAACAGACATCTCCATTAACTAGGTCCTACAATCTATTGCAGCATCGGATTAGTCAGAGCCATATCTCCCTGAGGGATTTCTCCGACGTATGACGAATAAATGACTACTTGTATGTGTACAAACATGACTTTAAATATTCCTCTCCAACTTGCCAAGATATCAACAATTTACAAGTTACAACCAACAAAACATTTAACTCACAATAAACCAACCCCCACTTTTTAACCCACAGCATCACTGATGATGTTATCAAGAGCATAAAACCAATAACTGCTGTCGTTGCTACCTCTTGAGTTTGGTTGCCAGGAAGCATGAGTGTGGTAACAAAACTGATGTAACTGTAACAAAAAATAATGCAAAACATAAATAACCTCTTTATAGAAAGCACTAGCAGCGATGAAGATGATTTTCTACTGGCTAAACAAACTGATTACATGCATGGTTAGAAATGTGTCAGTGTAAATGAAGTAAATGGTTTGGGCTTTGTCAAAAAAGATAAAATACTGAGCAACTGAACTTTGAGGTTTGCAATTTGGCTCCTGGCCTTCAAAGTTTGACAGGGATGCATTGATATCACTTGCCCTTGCTGGGCAGAGGACAGAACATGAGATGGCAGGGCCAGAGGGAGAAAAAAACACCCATTTATCTCAATGTTTTTACTGAAAGAACACGATGGAAATAAAAAAATGACACGCAAAGTGAAATGGATTGGATTCAGCTGACTACACTGTACGTCTAAGACTCAGAGAGAGAAACTGGTCACAAAATTTAATTCTGTAGAAACCTCTATGTCATCGTTGTCTCAGAACTAAACTTTGAGGCCCATGTATCACCAAAGCTGCTTTATATCATCTCAAACATATAACCAAATTTAAACAATGTCACTGTCTGAGTGCCTGAATGTTGACTGGGACCAGAAGTAAAGAAAACATCATATTTTTTAAGTCCTTACATTGGTTGCCTGTCAGTTTCTGTATTGATTTAAGATTTTTTTTCACTTGTTTTTAAAGCTCTTTCTGTTTATCTGACATGCTCGCAATGTAGGAACCAGTACAGTCCTTTATCCTTTTCCACCGAGCTGGAGCTGGTGCTGTTTCGGAGCCAGAGCCTGACTAAGCACCGGTTCTTTGCTTTTCCACCGCCAAAGCTCCAGCCCGGACCCTCAGAACGGGAGCCAGAGCAAGCACCAACTCTTTGCTGGTCTAAAGCAAGAACCGATTACGTCAGCGGACTGGGGGCAGTGCTAACGCTTATTAGCCGGCTAGCGGGGCTAACGCTTATTAGCCGGCAAGCGGGGTTAATGTTCATTAGCTGACTAGCGTGGCATTTACAGAGGGAAAGATTTGTTGATTAAAAGTAATATTCATCATTTTTATGCCAGAGCTGTCGTCTTCTTCTTCTTCTTCGTTGTTTCCGGCAGGCTAGATGCCTTGCGCCATGTTGCTGCCTCTCACTGGTGAATCACGGAAGTGCTTCAAAGGCGCGCGCTGGCTACATTATAGAGTGACGTAATCACTTGGCTCCTTGCCGGTGGAAAAGCAACACATTCGTAAGAGGTGCTTGGATTAGCACCAGCTGAGCACTGGCTCCAGCTCGGTGGAAAAGGGGTATATGTCCTGTGGGTATAAGTCTTTTACTTGTTGCATTTTAATAAACCCTGTGTTGTGTTGCCTGTAGATGCATCAATACAAGGGATCATGCTGGTTGTTTTTACCTCTCCGACAGAGTGAGCTGACCATATAATTAAATACAATTGCGCTGTGTAGCAATACTGGATGAGCTCCACAAATCACATTTAAACCCACAATGAAAATATAGTCTACTGCAGCTTTACAGTTCTCTTGCTATATCTTGCTTCATTAAGCCATCCACCCTCACACATTTTTTCCTTACACAATGTGGATTCAACCCCAACCTGGATTCAAAGTCTCGCCACCAATCAAAAAAAAAGAAAATTAATTGAGGGTCATTATTCTTGTGGAGGTTGAGGCCAGAGATGTTTTATTGTCGGACATGCAGCTCATGCAGTGGCACACTTGATGTGTTAGTGCAGCTTTCAGAGGTGATCACATCCAGTCTGGGTCACTATTGTAGCCCTTTGTACCTATGGGGCAGGTATTTATTGAAGGGAGCATATCATGCTTTCTGTTATTTTACATACTGTTATAATTTTGGATGTCTGTGTTAAATGTGGTTAAAGCTCCAAAACTGAGGTGAACATGTGTAAAATTGCTCCCTAAAAGTTAAAAGCCAGAGTTTCAGTCTGCTTAGAAGGCTTCCTTTGCAATCTTACCTCCACTTCCTCTTTCCTTCTTTGTAGCCTTTGTTGCTAAGGTGGGCCCACATGCTGTACACCTGCATATTTTGGGTCAGATTTCAGCTCAAACATGTACGGATGTATTTGAGAGGTTGACATTTTGAGTAAAGAACGAGACAAAGAAGTGAAAAACTCCTTCTGCTGTTTGTTTATGTAGTCTCGATACCCCACAGGTGTGCTCTCAACACACCTGTGGGGTATCATTAGCAGTTTATATAAGCTGAGGCCTGCCACAACATACCATTCAAGTAAACAGGAAAGTGTTCTCAGACATTTGAACACTGCTGTTTATATACATAGTGTGAGTATTTTGTTTGAGTTCTTCTGTTAATTTATGAGTTCTTCACACTCCTGTTTCTGAGGATGCGTGTTACATCCTGTTTAACTAGGGTACAGTTTAGGTTCATTTAATGTTGACATAATCACTCAAAGCTAAAAAAAAATCAGCACTTTAATTCCAAATCCAATGTGCTTGAGTACACAGAGTTAAGAGCAACTATCCAAATATGTATTTCCTCTAGATGTAAGCAGTGTGGGAGGATTTGCATGGCAGTGAGTCCAGTATCAGTACCAGTATTCTGCCGCATCTGAGCTGCTCCATTTCCAGCTGCTAAAAGGAGATATTGGACATAAAAGGAATCTTTATGAAATACATCTCAATTTGCTGGCATAGCGTACTGTATCTTCCATCAGAGGGGCTTTATGTGAGCCCATCATCTTGAGACTGGGAGTGGGAGTGTTATTCCACAGAGGAAAGCAGAGCTGCTGCAAATGA
Organism: Scomber japonicus; assembly: GCF_027409825.1. NCBI lineage: Eukaryota > Metazoa > Chordata > Actinopteri > Scombriformes > Scombridae > Scomber > Scomber japonicus. Next base: position 8,547,943 of record NC_070588.1, read on the forward strand.
AACAGATACACAAACATTTACTAGGAGACGTTTTATTTACACAATATAAAAAAGTTACTCTATATGCACGTATACGTGGTCTCTGCAAAAGATTTTAGTTTTAACATTTTTAGCCAAAACCACAATTTCACAACTTCTGCAAACTGTTTTAAAGTGTAAACCCACCAGATTTCGGACTATTTTTAGGATGTAACAACCCTTGGATCATCGGCGAAGATGTATGCATCCATGCCATAAATAAAAATGTTTTTTATGCTTTTTTAAAAAACATTCTTGACATTTTGTGTAATTAGAAGTATGAAAAATCTCACTCAGCATTTTCATTATTGTGTATGTTGTGTAAACCTGCCTCTTTCTCTTCCTCTTTATTAAACAAGGACCAAAGAAACTGAAGACACTTTGGGGTGCTTATCAGCTGGTTGTTGTAAGTCTTGCTGTTGTTGTTGTTCTGTTTCAATCTTTACCCCAATATTATCATTTTCAATGTTTTACACATATATCATTAACTTTTATTTCAGCTCAGAAATACATTGAGTTAAAGACCTTATTTACAATGTAGCCGAATAAAATCAATAAATAAAAGAACCAAGGCTTCAAGAAACACAAAAAGAACATACAATTTAAAAATGGTGATAAAGTCTAGATAATAAAAAGGTAAAATTGGTAAAATAATGAAACCCTAAGAGCAAATAAAAACAGTTGGAAATGAAATAGGATGAAATTAAAAGTTTTAAATGTCCTCGTGATCAAAATGAGGTCAGCTTTAGATTGTTCTGCGGGTTATTCCAGGTTGCAGGTGAACAGTAAGAGTGGGGGTTTCATAAATAAATACTTTTTAAAAACCCAGTGTCTATAACATCTTACAGAGAGGGAGGGCCATCCTACTTTAGCACATAGTTCACAATAATGAGCATCTGTTAGGAGTGAATTAGGACTCCCATATTCCCCTGTGTTTGGCTTTGTTTATCCCTCCCTTGTGTGTGGGTCAGTCGCCAGTTTGTCTCTCTATGTTTGTGTGTATACTGGGTGTGCCCTCCTGGTTTTTTGCTCCCACTGTTCAACTGGTGTACCTGCAGCCGATCACCTAATCAACTCAACATCTGACTGCAGCATAAAACCTCCGGCTCATCCATCGAGACTCTGCCAGATCCTTCAGTTTGCTATGAGGTACAAACATTAAGGCCACTTCTAGTTTGTTGTTTCTTTTGCATCAGTTTGTCTGTTGTTAAGATGTCAGAGTCTCTCTCCGTTTACACCCCCCAGTTTTCTGCCACGACCAGCTTCATCCTCGCCACATGTTTCTGATTCAGATCCTCAACTCATAGCCTGCCCAGTTCTGCCCAAAGATCTCATTCCCCAAACTGCTTGTACAACACAGAACCCCTCACCTGCTCCTCCTGCTGCTCTCTGCCCCACTCCGACACTGGACTCTTCTGATATTAAGCCAGGCTGGTATGCAATAGTCCCTTTTCTAAATTCAGTCATTGAGTCTGTGTCCTAAATTTTGGGTCCTAAATTGGGCTAACAAACAGAATACATTTTAATACAAAGTGATAAACAGCACTGAAGGGCTTCGGAATTGCAGATGAATTAATCAGAATTTATTTGTAAAGCATTTTTTATACCTAGTAACGTAACACAAAGTAAAACAAAAAAACAAAAATAAACTAGGACTAAACTGAACTAAAAAAGAAATAATGACTCAATAAAAACAGGAACTGAGGAAACACTATCATAACTCATGAATCTGCAAGGAGGAAACACTAGAGGTAAGATCACAATGTAAAAATTCAGAATATCCTAATAAAATAAAAGATAATGAAATATAATAAATAAATAGTAAAATAAAATCACTATAAATTAACTAAAGTCACTAAATCTAGAAATGTGAGGTGGGTTATTAAAAGGAAAACAAAGAAAATAAGATAATAAAACAACTAAAAGGAAATGTGATAAAGTAAAACCAGACATAAAAGGTGAGTTATGAAGAGGAAAACAATGAGGAAATAAAAATAGAATAAAAAGGATAGTCCAAGTCATAAAAAAGACTGAAACATAAAATAAAAGACAGATGAACAATAAAAATAAAGTTCAACTGAAAGCCAGATTAAAAAGGTAGGTCATAAAATGAAGAGTGCATGTGTAAAATAAAAAAAAAGAAAAGAAAAAGAAAATATACATATAAATGTTAGTTGTACATTGTAATTGCACAGTGCACGTGTGTGTGTCTAACTTAAAATAAGAGGAAGGAAGTTAGCTCAACTTTGCTGGCCAAGTTCAGATGTGTGTTGCACGAGTCATATTTTTTTACATTTTTTGAAACAGGACGTCTTGTTACAAAAGTGGAAGAATTATAGAGCCTGTCCAGGTTGCGACAGTTTGGGGAATTTATATGGAAACTTGGAGTTCTCTGAGGAACAAATAAGTCAGTAATGAGGGTCGTGTCGAGTACTCTAATCATTCATCCATGCAGCACATGTTGGAGATAAATAAAGTTTATAGGCGACAGGGAGGTTATAAAGGAAGCATGCTTGGTGCCAGAGAGGCAGTCAGTACACAGAAAACACACAATGAAGCTTTAAAGATTGTGCAGCACAGAACACCTATAGAAAAAGACACATATAAAGTGTAAATAGACAGTAAATGTGTTGCTGTCTTAGAATATGTAAAACATGTTTGACAAAGAGCTTCATCATTCATTTAAAGGAGAGGTTCAAAGTGTTTCATGTCTGTCTGAAAGCAATAGTAAGGAGCCCAAATTAATATTTAAACTGATGTAACCTCACTGTAATCAGTCCTTCTGTTCATGCTGACTATTAGGGTTAGGGTCCAAAATGTGCTTACATTGTAAGTGATGGGGGACAGAATCCACAGTACTCCCTTTGAAGAAAAGAAATGTTGATGTGAAGTTAATAAAGTTATCTAATTTAGTTATATAAAGTGTGTATCTTCCACAGTTACAACTTGTTTGGCTCCCTCTTTGTGTCCCATGGCAGTATTTTGTTAAGCTGTAGTGGAAGAACAGTATGAAAAATTGAATCTGGCACTAAAAAGACTATTTATTTGGCTAATTTGATCCACTGAAGGCTCATATTAGATTCAAATAAGCTTTTAAAAACATTACAAACAAGGGCTGTAAATTTTGTTCCCCGTCACTTACATTGAAAGCACTTCAGGAGATGAACTCTAAATATTCAGCATGAACAGGAGGAATGATTACAGCAAGAAAAAAGTGTAAATGTTTATTTGGGCTCCTGACTGTAGCGAACCTGTCCTTTTAAAGTAGAAGTTAGAAGTATAAAAAAACATTTGTCCTTCATTGTGGAAAAGGCTGGCCACCACTTATTACTTCCTTTTATGAATACTACCAATATGAATCAGAATGAATCAAGTGTACTGACCAAGTATGTTGACTTCCACAAGGGGTTTCTCCAACTATAGACGTAAAAGGCTCAGTCACAGTGACACAGCAGCTGGATTCCAGTAAACAGATGCTTCAGATTGTCTGCTATGCTCCAAGCATTAAACCGCAGAGGAAAGAGGTTGTCTAGTCATGTCCAGTCATGCCTCCTTCAAATGATAGTCACACTCCGACTTGGAAAAAGTAATTCACACTTATTTTCTCATCTTTTTTCGAGACTTGACAACCCTGACTCCCTCCTGTCTGGCTAAACATCAACTCCATCCTGGCTTCTCTCCACTGGCTTAGAATTGATTTAAGATTGTACTCATCACTTTTAAAGCATGTCTGGGTCTGGCCCCAAGCTACATAATAGAAATGTTAAGCCCATATAAGCCAGTTTGCAGCCTTTGACCCTCAGGTGGGGCCTTTCATGGCTGTATATGTAAATGGGGACCATGCTCTTATCATCAGGACCCCTCGACTGTGGAGCAATCTGCCTGAGGAGATAAGGCATGCAGAGTCAGTGACTTCTTTTAAATCACTTCTTAAAACTTATTTTTATAGATTTCCTTTCATGTGTCATCTTTTTTTTAATTTTGTGTTAGTTTTATGTTTTTTTTATTGTCTCTTTCATTATCTTCATCTTTCATCATCCTTCTGTCTTTTCTCTGCTGTGTTTCTGTGTTCTGCTTTTTTCTTCTTCTTCTTTTAACTTTACCCTCATTTAAATCTTGGTTTTGTTTGGCCTTACTGTTTAGCTTTCTATTGTTTTGTTGCCTTCTGAGTATCCTGCTTTTGCTTAATCTGTCAAAGCACATGTCAAAGGTGCTAGATAAATAAAGTTATTATGATTATTTTCTTATGTCCTCTCAGTTCAGTGCTCTCTGTCATTATATTATCGCTCTGTGGTTTTAAACACAAACAGATGTGATGGAGAAGATGCTGGATAAATGTCAATGTACAACAAATACAGGAAGTATACTGTAGACTTATATAAAAATGATACTTGTGTTTGATCTAGTGCAGACTTGGTCCATTTGAATCATTATATGTTGCCTCGACAATCTTTTTTATAATTCATATAATAACTGTACTTGGAGGAAGTTTAGGACAGAATGTTTTTCCCACGTGTACATGCACATTTAACTAAAAAGTTGAATTTAAAATAGCATTTTAGTGGCAAGTTACAATGTTTTTTTTCTACAGCTGTAAAGCAGAAATATAGCAAATTATACAGCAGGTTATATGTGGTTTTTCTATTTGTTTCTCATCTCTGCTGTATCTGTTTACTGATGTTAATCCTCTGTGGGCTTTATAGTCAAACTATACTCACATCAAATTCTGACTTTCTTTATTCGTCATTCTGCCATGTGTATTTCATACACATGGCAGAATGAAGAGGCGTTTCTCACAGGGTGTATGTGCCAAGACACCTGATGTAACACACAAAAAAACTAACCCAACATTCAGTTTAAAAAGAAGGTAAAAAGTGCATCAGTTTGGGAATAGAAAAAGACATAATGTGTGTACTGGGAATCAGTTTTTATATGCATGATGAAATCAGATGGTCTTGTTTCAGAGTCCAAAGTATTTTTCATTCAATAGAAGGCGTGTCTACTGGTCTTCACACAAGTACCCAGAGGCTTTGGGTTGGACGTCCAGGCTTATATTACACTCAGCATGATTCACAAAAACCTGAACCACAGCATACTCGTTCCAAAAACCAACCGCTTTGCCATTTAGGTTATTTTCAAGCCTCCCAGTCAAGTTTAAAATAACACGCCTGTTCGCTACCAGAGCAGAAAGGATCTGTGGAAATGGTATGCCAACCCACACACTGGTGGTGTGTTTTTTTCCCCCTGAAACAGAAGGCGGTTTGTGTGTCTAAGTGGATGAGAAAGGCTCAAGGTATCTGCATTTCTCTAACAAACTCTCCCTTTTGCCTCTGGGGTTATAACTGCCATCTCCACTAAAAGTGCCAACACATCACGTTTTGGTGACCAAACCCATAATTGCAAAACTGTGATATGAAATTAAGCTATTCACAGCATTGTGAAGCTGTACAAATGTTATCCTTATGAAATAGATATCTGGTTCTGTTTGCATGCAGATTTTCTTTTTATTATTTGTAGGGTATCCAAGTGTATCCATTTATTAATGTAGTGTAATCCAATTATTATTTATGAATTGATTATTGAAATGCTTAAAGCTGCATTATCTGATTTTCTTGGTAATTTGAGGGAAGTTGAACAAACTGTAAACACAACACTGACATCCATTTATGAAGCTGTTGGGGTTTTGTGGAAAGTAATTGGCTTTTTAACAGCTGATTTCTTCACATGATTCACCAGCTACTCCCTAATTATGTCTAGTAGGTTTAATAAAACTTTATCACTGAAAACAGCAGCTTCTGTCACCAGCAATAAGCAATAACTACTCAACAACAGATCACTTTCAAAGGACAAAAAGTAATTTAGTCCACCGTTGTTACAAAAATAGTAATTAGTGAATCTTTAAGTGGTGACAGGATGGGATCAGGGTCTTTATTATGTCTATTAAGTTTACTTAACTGTAGATCATCATTGCAATATTCACAGTCTTTTTACATAAGCCTGATAAGTGTGTCGTATTCATAAATTCCATAAATGTGTTTATAACATTAGTGTACAGGCATGTTTCTTACTTTCTCTTGTCCCTCTATTTCAACCGTATTAAGAGTCTTGAAATGATGTGATGGTAATGGTAACCTCTGTCTTTGTAACAAGCCAATATCAAGTTCTATGAACCATTGTATGGGTTTCCCTCTTTACTTCATCAGTTATATAAAGGTAAAGTAGAAGTGTCAGGTGTCAGAAAAACAGCCGTAGCTCCCACGTGCTGTTCGCCAAAAGGGAGGGGTGTTTGAATAAAGACTTGACCTGCAAGCTAATTAGGATGAGATCATTAATTCACCCTAACGTCTAAAACCAAGTCATTGTACAGTTTAAGATTGTGATGCTAAGTGTGACGTGCTAAGTGTGACTAGGTGTGGAGGATAATTAACTTGATTGAACAAAACACATCAATCTGACAGGTTATAATAAATGTTCAACTGTACTTACACAGCAGGGTGGTAAGAGGAGTGACTCAGTACAAGTGATTACCTGTTAATGGTGTAGAATAGTGTAATAAAAGGTGTTTTGCTGTGCAAAGATGACAGAATGTTATTACTGGTACACATTTCAAAAGAGTTGTTGGAGTATGCCTTTGGTTAAGTACATTATGTTCAATGATGTTTGTGATCCTGACTACCAAGGTCAGCCAAGTGGTTGAACATAATAGATTGAAAGCGAAGTCCCATAAGGCAACAGTCCAATCCTCAGTTGAGGACACAGAGAAAGACAAGGCCCATCTAACAGAGTGCAAGATTCATTCAGTGACCTGGAAACATTACTCCTTTATCCAGAGGAACCACTTCAACACCCCCCCCCCCCACACACACACCCCCACCCCTCCTCCCCACACCCCCCCTTCACAAAATATTGACCTCGGATAACATCATAAGAATTGAGTATCGCACCGTGCACCAGGCATAACAAATGTGCAGGACTTACAGTGACATAAATACACAGTGCCTGGATATACAGTGACAACAGTATAACGTGTTGGGTAAGGGATTAAACACATCAAACTGATTTGCGTACATACCTTCAAGGAATGAATGGTTCTTCTTTTTTCTTCTACGTCAGTAAATGACTCAACAACATAATTTCTTCACAATGCCCTTGTGCTATCATGATGATATTGCACACAGTACCTGTTTACCAGGAGTGTGTTGACTGGACATTTTTATCATCTCCTGTTTTGTGTTGTGTTTGTGTTTCATTGTCAGAGAGATTTTGTTAGAGTTGCTCCACAACACCCATATCTTTGTTATTCTCTTATTGATTTAAGGCAGGTATTGAGCACAATGCTGCAAAACAAAAGACAATAGACACTGTTTTTTTCTTTGCCATACACACACACACACACACACACACACACACACACACACACACACACACACACACACACACACACACACACACACACACATTCAAGCTCCATACTCCAGAAATGAAAGACAGCTCACTTTGTAACATTCTTTGGCTTAAAAAAAAATGCAAGTCATGATCACTTCTGCCCCAAAATATGGGCTGCAAAGGCAGTGAAGATCATGCCTGATCAGCATCACTGAATTAAGAAATATGTTCATGTTCTGTCATGTCTGTTATCTAACTGGAGCTGTCAAGTCATTAAACACACCAGAATGAATGAGAGCACAACATAAGAAGTTTTTTTGGCCACTGCATGAATTGTAAAAGTGAAAAATGAGGTAAAACAGTTCACGCTGTCACTGCTGGTTATGGCAGTTTAATGAATATTGAAATCATCTGTAAAAGCTCAGGTGGTCAGTTTGCTTTTAGAGTTTCAATCTGTGATTTTATTGACAGCTGACAGAGCTCAACAGACTGATGGCTTCTAATGTAAAAATGCAGCACATTAAAGGAGAATTCTGTACTTTAACATATATTCTGCTCAAAGCATGTGTTTGTGAGGAATATTGTGCATCTTTCTTCCTTAAACAGCGGGGGAACAATTTTTCCAGTAAATTTCAATGAGTCACATGAAATTTTCACCAGACTTTGGTATCACACATACACATATAAAGAAATCAAAACTTTTAAGTCCATATTTAACACATTAAGAAAAAGTAGTTCACCAAGGCAAGGAACCAGCTGAAATCCATGAGTAATTCTACTTCCTATCCTTGCAAATTAATATCAGCTGGGTTAGAACATATTGATTGGCTATAAAAAGTGTTTTTGTTACCAAGGTGAAACATCTCATGATGGGTAAAAGCAAAGAGCTGTTGCGAAGCTGTTCAATGGAACTGGTTACTAATGTATTTCAAAATTTCTGAATCTTCCCGTAAGGACTGTTGGGGCCGTTGTCTGGATATGGGAGGAACATCTCGGCACTGTCAACTGACCATGCACAGGCGCTCCTCGCAAGATTCCTGACCAGGGAGTCAGAAGGACAGTCAGAAGAGTAGCTCAAGAGCCAAGAACCATTAGGAAAGAGATCCAGAAAGACTTAGAGGCAGCAAATACAACTGATACAGAGAAAACTATCGGCAGTGCACTCAAGTTTCCATGTATACAGGGTTTCCACAAAGTCTCTTTACAATTTAAAAAAATCATTACAAAAGCAATTGATGAGATATGTTAATCAGATGTGTTCTATGTACTCAGAGGTTATCAAAGTTTTTAATCACATTGCATTTGTGTATTGTGTATCAAACAAAGATACAGGACATCAACGACCTGAAGCAAAAGATCAGTGATGCCATTGATGAGGCTCCGCTACAGCGAACATGGTAAGAAATCGAGTACAGAGCTGACAGATTTGTCTATTCATTTGCTTTTATAATACATTTGTAAATTGTAAAGAGACTTTATGGACACCCTGTATAATAATTACACATAGAGGAACGAAATTGCGTTACTCATGATCCTTGTGCTAAAGTTAAATAAAAATAAAACAACGACATACACATACGCACTTAATTTAAACTAAGACAGACCCAAAAGAAGCAATGATTAATTCATATTTATAATTCTAATGGTCTGTGGGTAAAAACATTCTGGCTGCTTTTGCTTTAGTGTCTTTGCTTTGCAGTATCTCTTGCCAGAAGGCAGAAGGTCGAATAGTCTATGAGTCCACCGCCTCTAGGTGCTCAATATTTATTCCTGTGTCATTCCACTTATTTATGGACTTTATTGTTTTGATTTCTTTATATGTGTTGATTTCTTGAGTTAATATAATAGTCTGGTGAAAATTTCATGTGAATATCCTCATTAGAAATATGTTTACTGAAAACAACGTGAATGCATACAGTATATTTCACAGAGGGCATTACAAGGGTAGTGTTAGCAACGTGAAAACTAAACATCATAACAGAATAAAGAGTTCAATCCCCTTGGAAAAAACACATTTTCATGCAAGATAAATAACCCTAGGTCATACACATTAAACCCCTACAGCTGTTTTGCTGTTACGCTAACTCAAAAAAGGCGGAAAATTCATAAATTCTTTTGGAAAAGGACACAGCTGTTACTATAAATCTATTACTATGGTTTTATAAACAGCTCCTCCCCTTTTTTTGTTAGAGTCAAGGACAGATAGATGGATTATTCAAATAGTATGTACCCACTGTCTTGATCAGATATGAGTCAACACTTGTGGAACTGGCTCTGCAGCAGAGTCCTCTGTCACAATTTGGTCCTAGTGCCAAACCACCAGACCCACCCATGGTAAATAACAAGAAGTGACGTAAGAATAAAGCATTTCAGAACTTTTCTGGTAATATTAAACTTTAATTACATTCATCAATAACAAATAACAGACCACAAACAACATTTACAGTCACATCCATTGAATTAATAGATTAGAACATTTATCGTCACCAGAGAGAGAGAGTTATTATCACACACAGGAATGAAATGTCAAATTCCAGTCAAAATCATATATGGGTCATTAGATCAGTAAAAAGTAAAGAAAGAAAAATCCTCTGTTTTAAATTTTTCACACAACAAGACTATGAATTATTCAACTGAAACAATCCGAGAAGGGAACGTCTCTTTAGTTTCAGTGTGATTAGAGATTGTCAGTATGCGTTGCTTAGCTGTGAGGTCCACAGGCCAAAAAGGTTGGGATGATAAATAGCGCTATTCCACTACACAGTTCTAGCACTACTTGACTCGACTCGATTCGATTTGGTACGGTTCCAGGAACGACCTTTTCCATTACAAAAAAGTACCTACTCAACGTGGGCGGAGTCGTCATACCACGGCTCAGTGATACTGCCGTGACAAAACGCATAAACAATGGAGGACATGGAGGCGATGGTGTACTTGCTGCTGTATGTGGCTTTCTGTCACACACAAAGCAACAAAAGTGAGCCTTATGGCTGTTACGCTGTTGCCAGTATTTAAAAATGCCAAGTTTGATTCTTGTGTGGTGCGGCTCATGACTCTTCCAGCGACGACTCATCTGACCATTGTTGATGTCACATTTAGTATCGGCTCGGCTCGCTTGGAACCTCAGCAGAGCAGGTACTAAAAAAGTACCAGGTACCAGGTACTATCCCTAGTGGAAACGCAAAAAAACCCGAGTCGAGTCGAGCTGGAACTGTGTAGCGGAAAAGCGCCAATACATATAAGAAAAAACACACAAAACAATAACTGTTCATATTGTATGCAGTATTGGTAAAATTGTTCAGCCTAACAAAGTTTCTCTATGTTCGCTCCAGGTTAACTTAATTTTATCTGAAGTTCAGGCCTGATCAACCAACATATCTACACTTGGCTTTTAACAGAAGCTTTTAAAAGTTGCACTAAAGGATATAGTATGATGCATAGAAATGTGTATGTTTTTATGAATGGCTATATACAGCATAGGTGTTGATATGTGTTGTATATAAGAATATGCAGGATGTTTTCACCCTTTTCATTTACAGGTTTAAATGTTTTTAAAATAAGCTTTTGAACATCTTTTCCTTTTATCATATTGCAATAATGGAGATATATCAGGAAAGGAGAGAAGAGAAAGCACTGGGGATGCAACAAAGGTCTGCAGCCACATTTGAACCAGACAATGAGGTTATTGATCTGTGTCTTAACCCCTGAGTCACAGAGGAGCAGGTGGTTTGTCAATAGTCCAGATGAGGATTTTACAGCCTGTTTGACCTTATTGAATTCTCTCCAGCCTTGAACTTGTACGACTACTTATCGAGACAAATGTGATGATGCCAGGTCAAACTGTCCTTTGTCAAAATGCCAAATAATGGCAAAAACAAGAGAAGCTTCTTGCACAGTTTTGTGATGAAATAGGAAACTTTACACACAAAGAAACACGCACTTTATAACATTAAAATGCTGACAAGTGAGAGATATTTCATGAGTCACCAGGAAGTCCACTGTGACTTACTGACTACATTTTGTGCTGAGGTCCAAAAACAATGGCACATTATGTGATAGTAAATACACCCACATACTTTTTGTGATGACCAAATTCTTCCTCTGCTCATCTATCAGTCTTCACAACTCTTTACTGTTCTCTGTGTTTAAAAAGTGAAATGAAGAATGACCTCTTATAGGAAAATACATTCTCTCAGTGTTGGAAATATCTAAACTGTAAATGGTAAAAGCTAAATTACTGCTTCCACTTTATTATTTTTCACAGTGTAATAAGAGGCTGGTTTCAGTTGTTTCAGTATATGCATAACATATATTTAACATCATTCAAATGTTTGCTACAGTGTTTTCTGCCTCTCACTGTCCAGGTGTCTTTGTTCTGCGGCTAAATGAAGTAAAAAAAATGCAAAAGTCAAACAAAAAACGGGTTGAACAAGTTTGATTGTGGAGATATCAACGAACAAATGAAGGTACTTAATGCAGACTATTCATTTCAGTATCAATGTTGTTACTCTGCTTTAGTTCAGTTTGTTTGGTCAGATGTGAACAGCACAGTCGTACTCACGTGTCGACCAAAACAATGTGAGAGGGAGTGGTCTCAGTCCTGCTCTGTAGTGGTTTGTTTGAGATGGGAATGTGATCTGAGCTCAATCTGACCCAACGATAGGTCGTATTCTGCAAGTTGCTAAATGTCTCCCGTAACCAATACTGCTTTAAACGCTGGGAAGTTGACCAACGAAATCAACTGTTGGCTAGCAGCTAGCTGGAAAAGGCATCGGTCCGACCTGGACTAGCTGGAAGTATGTTGCCTTGTTATTAATTAGGAAGACAGGCCCCTTCCTCAAGACCATCTTCCTGTGTTTAGGTGCTGTCATCCTAAACACATCTACCCAGTAATCACAGTGAACATTCTCACGTGTTTTTTAGTGATACATTTTGAATTGATTACATTTTTTCGATGCAAAAACAAACTGAACCAAGGGGAAAACATAAAAATATTCCAACTCATCCACTAATTCAGACCAGAGCAAACAACCTATGAGTTTGAATTTCAGCTGTTTTTGACTTTTTGACTGTTCTAATAACCAAAACTCTTTTGGACAGTTTTCTTGTTGCTGCCACGTAGTCACTAGTGATTTTAAACTGCTGAAATTTTATCAGGCAGTTTTAGCAGCCAGTGGGGAGTGAATTTGCAAGTTAGCAGATTTTATTTAGTCATAGACGGTTGCCTCGCCTACCAATGCCTCCTGCATTGTCCATCTGTTGGTGGGCAGTTTCCTCCAGTCAGACCATAAAATGTCCATTAAGTGAGTTTAAGGAGCAAAGTAAGACTTCTCTTTTTGGACCATTCATACGTCACCCTTACATGGTGGGCTCACAACCAGCTAGACACGTTGTAAAGAGTGCTGCAAATATTTCTCATCTTCACCAAGATGTCAGAGTCACTTTGTTCTTGCAATGAAGTAATTTACTTTATTTGTGGCTCGTCTTTATCCAAAATGTCTGACCAAGAACTTTGTCTAGTTTATCACCTTCAAACTATTTGTGTTAGACAAGATAATCTCAAGTCAAGGTCCACTTTGGAGCTATCTGCTAATTCTAGGGTCAAGAATCCCCTTTGACTTTCTATTTGGTGTTTTCATTTCAGATAGAGAGAAACTCAGAAAGTTACCTGACTCATGTGATTTCACCTTCAGGATTTTTACCATGAATGAGATAATTTATTTGCATTTAATTAGGATTTCCTCTCCACACCCTCCTCTCTAATTTCCATGTCTGTAGAAACAATAGGGTTTTTATAGGGAGCTTCTTCTTCCAGAACGATACTTAATTGCTGTGAAAAGTAACAGACCATTTAGCATTTAAATCCGACAGTGTCCTAAATTAGATTCTTTTGTTTCGGTTTGCTATTGTAACGTTACACAGTAGCCGACCAGCTCGTTGGATTCAAATCTGCACATGTAGAGTCAGTCTCCACTTCTATCCTCCAACAGCTGGGAACACTATTTCCACGTGGATGATAAATGTTGTATAAGTAAGCCATCTTTCCTTTACAGCAACCGTCATGCTAAATCTGCGGCTCATAATTGAAGTCGTGGTTTTCCGGCAGAGAATTATTTTGTCCATGAGGAGTATTTGTGTAATATGTCTCGTCCACCCCACACATAAACATACCCCAGAGTGAACCAGTGCACGGTGGTGTGGTGTAACAAGAAGTTGTGAGACCCCAAACCCTCTAATTTCATGACATCACCACTCAAACATGAGAGGGCAGGGCCAGATGGAATAAACACATGTGCAGGATAAGAACCACAGTACGAGCTACCCACACGACTTTAACAACATATAAATCCCAATAGAAACATGTTTTAAAACCTACTACCTCATCACCCTCTCAATTACATGTCGATTTTAATAAATAAACAAATAAAATTAACGTCTGACACTTCATATAGTTTTCAAAACAGAATTTGGATATATATATTATAAAAAAAGGTTATACTGAAGCTCAGCCTTCACTTTGTATTCTCATGACTCCAAACACACAAAGCATCTTTTCCTCTGCAGTCTCTGCTCTGCTGCTTTGATAGATTGTCTAATTTCATCCAGAGGAGAGGTGCTGTACATGCTGAATCAATGGTGCTCTTAGCAGTTTTACTCGGCCCATAATTCCTCTCTGTCCTGCCTCACTCAAGGACTTGGCAATATGGCTGCCAAGTTTCATACGCATTTATGAATTTTTGGCACAGTCATGCTGACATCACCAGGGCGGTCTGTTGATGAGAAAAAGGCAGAGGGGGTCTGAATTAAGGGAAATACTTACATCCTTTAGCATTTGTTTGACACATAGCCCAAAATGAGTGATAGTAGGTTGAAACTTTTGTAAGATTGGAAATTTAGATAAAAAATTTTTTTTTTTAAATAGGCCTGGTTTTTTGGGGTGTCATGGGTGTCATTGGAAGCAAAGGCGAGAGGGAAACAGAAACGTTTGGGAGTACAAAGTTTTCAAATTCTCCAAACCAGATGTGGATGGCTGGAGAGTTTAGTTGAATGTCATGGGGGAGTATGCACACGTGCCCATGGAGATAATATGTGAGAGTAAATACACCCATGTAGGTTGTTATTTCTGGTGTCAGAAACATGTTTTCCCCTCCACTTCAGATAATTTTCTGTATTTTGAAACCAGTTTCTCATGAACACAGCTGCTGCTCTTGCAACATAATGTTTAACACATTAACATGCCTCACTCAGTTAGTTTCTTAAATGAAAACTAAAATATTTATACATTTTATATTTAAATTCATGTTATAGGAGCTGAGAATGACAATGTGAGGAAGAGTTTACTTCCCAACAGAGGCGGGGGGCAGCGGGACAGGGGCCATCCTCAATAACCACATTTCCTGTGCCTTGAAGTGTTTCTTTTTTCTCTCTTTAAAGGAATGCCTGGTTGCTTTTCAGCCCCAAGTATGTTTGCTGCCATTTTTAACTTGTGTGGAATCTGTTAGAAGAAAACCAGTGGCTCTGTAAGAAATCAGACTTAAACCCTATATAGTGTTGGGCTTTTTCATGCAGTCTTTATTAATGGTGGAAAGCAGTGTGTAGTCTGAGTCACATTTCAGTTGTCTATGAGTTAACAGCTCCACAAAATAATGATTTTTCTCTCTAAACTTCTCACATGGTTTAATTTCAATAAATCTTCAATCCAATATTGCACCAAAAATAAAAAAAAGCTGACAACAGATTTGTGTACCAGAACTTTGTTTTTTCTTCTTTCCTCTCCCATTATTCACCTCATGACCCCTTACATTTATCTGGTGACCGATCCCTAGATTGGAAACCACTGGACCAAACTAAACAAGCTAACTGTATATAAAGTAGTCAAAACTATTTCCACCTCCAGCAGCTACAACAGTAACACGCGGCTCTAACACTGATGCTTTAGCACTAATGATCTTATTATGTCAGATACAGTAGATATATTTTTTACGTTGCTGTATTAATACTTTTAATAACTTCTGATAGGTTTAGCCGAACTTTAAAAGGTATTTTTGCACAAAATGAAAATTGCTGATGTTCTCCCCCATCTCATGCAAGTTTTACTAGAAAATATCTCACATCACAGTTAAGATGGACGAAGGGAGGAGTTACAGCCACCACTCTTCAACACACACAGGAATGTTAGTAATGTAATATAGACTGTGAAAGCATCCTTTAAATTAAAACCAGTGCTAGTGGAAAATGTTAGACTCATCAATTTCAGTGCAGAATTTAAACAAAATCAAAGACTTTAATTGATGAACCAATTCTTCTGCAGATGCTTTTAAATTTGATCTGAGCGATGACTTCAATTTTCCAGTAACCCAAAAAACAAAGCTTATGTCTCACGCTAACAAACTAGAACTAATCCACCAGTACTGTTGCACAGAAGCTGTTGTTTCAGGAGGGAAACCCGGGACAGATAATCATCTTTGGATCCCGCCATCATTGCACCCAGCCCCCGATACCCGCACCACCACCATCTGCTCCGGGGGTAGGGCTGTCTGTTTCCATGGTAACTCTGTACCCCTCCTCCCTGTAAGCACTGGGGCTTCTTTTGTGTGTCCCACGTGCAGTCTGTTCCAACTGTAACCCGACCATGCTACTGAGGGGTGCTGGTGTTGACTGCGAGACAGACACAAGACGTTTCGTAGTTGCATCTGCACCTAAAGATAATACAATGTATACCTATAGGCTTCATTTTTCTGCACTATCAAACAGTGAAGCAAGACAGATGAGATGCTACAGCCATGGAAAGACTTACAGATGTGTAGATATACAAAAAACCTCACCAGGAACCTCACTATTTAGTCCATCAGTCCCCCTCCCCCCATTCAAAACAAGGTGACCATGCAAATTAAGCACACTCATGTCCTTTTACCCAGTGCCGAGTCACCCTGCACCCCTACCCCCCACCCCCACACCCCTTACAGACTGTCACAAAACTGGGGTGATAGGCAGGAAAAGGAAGGGAGAAGCAGTAAATCAGCAAGGAAGGGGCAGTAAACCACAAGAGTGCACAGTGGAAAGTTTTCATGCACTTACTCAAAGGAATAAAACCGAAAAAAAAAGTCAAAGAGCCACTATTTCAAAACTACAACTTAAAGACGCAGCAGTATGACTTTATTAATGACTCATCCTTTTGACTTTACATGTCATTTCGTCAAATATGATACAACATATCTTGTTTTAAAGGAAGCGACTCAAACATATAATGTTTCTCAGGTTAAATAAATGTAGTAAACACTGAGGACTTTGTGGTGCTTAAAACACACGTCTGGGTGAAGAAAAAATGTTGCCAGGGATATAATTACTGACTCCAAAAGTTAGTTTTTCATTCCAAAAGAGATTTGTGGCCATAGTAATTACATTGCCTTCCTTGGCACACATGGCACTAACACCTCTGGCTATTGTTTTTCTGTATTTAGGAGGTGTGATATAGTGCCTCTAAATAGGCCTGTAGCGTATTTTACAGCCCATACAGTTTTATCCCACTCTTACATCAGACTTTTTGAGATCCTGTTGTCCAAAACTGTTCTCTCTATCAGTGCATCTGTTATGTTTGGGGGTTAAATTGAAGCGAATCATTCTGATCTGAGGCAGAACCTTATTAGGCACTATCTGGGATACACAGACTCCTAAACAACACACAGATGGAAAGCATTAGTTTTGTTGGCAGGAAAGTCAACTTCCCTGTTGTACTGTGATTCAAAATGTGCAGGCTAGGTTTACTGCTTAACTTAATTACTATGTGTGAATAATTACCAAAAATCCTTACAGGTGCAAGTAGTATTGCTACTTGAACATTCATGTTGCCCTTGTTATAAAAGGTTGCATATTGTTAGTATGGATAGTTGATGGGAGGAATGGTAAAGAATGAAAAATAGGCACGAGGAGTGGAGAAATAATAGAAAAAAAGCCAAGCTGTGAGAGAAAGGAATTCCATTCTGGCCCACAGCTGGTCATTTTTCTAAAGTCATCTTGGACGGTTGCCAGGTTAGCTTTGTGCTAATGCCATTTAATAAAAGGAGTTGCACCCTTGTGCATTTTCTTGGGTGTGTTGGCAAGGAGACAGCCTCAAGTATGCAAGTTAAATATTACAACCAGCAACAGCATGCACCGAGCATTTACCCTGCCAACTTAAAAAAGACCCCAATATGACTGGAGCTTGATCATTTTGTGCATAAATGCTTCATCTGTTCTGTAACGATGATGATAATTCAAACACAGTATTTTGGAAAGATAGTGATGATGGACATCATCCCAAATAGCTGAGAAGGCACAATCAAAATTGTCATTGAGTCCCAGAGCTATTTTCTTTTTGGTTTCATGGTCTTTTTTTCTAAAGAGCTGACCACAGCTGCATGAAGGGTAACATTATGGCTTTCCTCGATGAACTTGCACAAGCGTTCAGGCACAAAACCAGTTGTAGTCTGACTCTTTCATCAAAAGTGTCCTTGGCAGGAAGACAAACATCACAGGGGGATGATTCACTGTGGGTCAGGTTCTGAAGCAAACAAGAGGGCAACTCTTGAGCAAAGCCCTTTCACCTCTTTAGAGATGTTGTAACACCACTGTCTGTGCAGCTCTCACCACTAAGATAAATTTGTCATTTAGCAAGCAGCCATAAATAAGAGAGATATGACAGATCAACAAGTCTAGGCATTTCTTGCGGTAAAACACCAAACATGAGAAGCAGTAGAGTAAAAGCAATGACAAACAAGTTGTCTTGGCTACACTGATGTGGAAAATACATAACATAGTCATGTTTTTTAAAATGTTGACGCCCACACAGAAGGGCCATATTGGAGGAATGTCTAGATCTCCTCGGTTGGACAATCAGACCATTGGAGCGAGTAGCTTTTGGCTTGATTGTATGTCATTTATGAGCATTTACACAAAGATCAGCTTTCCCATCAACGCTTTACTGCTACACTCATCGACTTTGCAGGGAGTTTTTTAAAAGGATCTGCTTTTGGTTGTCAAGCATCTCAGTTTAGCAGGGATGGAAGACTGTAAAAAAACAAGTGTGTTTTCTTATAGTGTTGACAATTTTACCTCCTAAAGCTTTCTGGACTCAAAATATATTGGTAATAAAATGCACCCTAGCATATATAGCACGTTTCCCACTTCAAATGTGGCACTTTCTGTCTTGAAAATGACTATTTGGTTTTGACCACAGCGTGAACAGCGAGGCTCACAAGGATTTTAAAGAACATCAACAATGCGATTAATAGAGTTTGTTACAAATATAGACAAGCTAACTTTGTGCTTAATCCTTTTGTGTGTTTCAGAAACAAACAATACAATCAGTATAAACTGTTATTCATCATAAACATGCATGTTCAAAACCCCATCCAGAGAACATCAGCTGTACAATATGAATGCAAACACATCTCTCATATTCCGCATTAGCAACAAGCAAGCTCACTGCAGCTCATGTTTTCAAGGAGCCACGAGTCTGAGCTGCTCAGTCTCCAGATTATCTGTCTCTGTCATTTCGACTGTGGCACCCCACATTACACCCTATGAATAAAAGCATGCTTGTGGTTCACAATAGAGCTACGCTGCTCCCTGAGAAGGGGGAAGGGCATCGCATTCCTCCACTGACCCCCTGTTTGCAACAGATATTAAACAATAACTGCTGCTTTTTATGTGCTGTCACTCGTTGCAGCCAAAAACAAAACAAATATAAGACAATTAAAACACAATTGAACTGAACTTTGCAGCCCATTCACAACAAGCAATATGTCTAGCCGGTCTGCTTTGTCCACATTTCTGTTTCGGAGAGGTGAGTAAGTAATGACGACTGGCATTTCAGGGAATCCTGGAAGAACAATGTCAACAATGCCATCATTCAGTTTGAGTGACAAAATCAGGAGACTGATGCTGACTGGGTGCCTGCAATATTTAATCTGGGTAACCACACATATTTCATTTAGTTCTCTGGGGGAAAGTGCAGCGTAAGCCTACTGGAAATTCAACCGCTTAAAGCAGATTTCCCCTTGGATTGAGTGCAGTTTGAGGCTCACACCACTCTGCAGATGGTAGATGCCACAATTTTATTTTCCAGAATAGTGCTGAACTCAGATAACTGTCTATTCACTTTGTGATTCATGGCACCACTGGTCCACACCTCTTCAAGTCTTATGGGGGTGGGGGGCATACACATAGTGCAAACTTCCTCCCTTTGTGTTGTAATGAGCTTTATAAAGTGTATTAACATCCTCTGCAGAATGATTATTTCTGGCAAGAGACACAGTGTCATAGTTAAGTGGGGTGTAGAGTTCAAAGAGATCCAAAGGGAGGGTGGGGTGGTGGTGCTGAAGAGACGCACACATGCTGCCCTTGCCAAAGAAAGTGTGACATGGAGGAAAGGGCCTCATGATGGCAACAACTTCCGAACATCTGCATGAGCAGGAAGAGGGGCACCCACTATCAGCAGGCTGTATGTTGTTCCACATCCCCAACAGAAATAAAGGTTATGTGGTGATAAGGCTGCTGCCAAACAGACCGCATGTAGTATGTAACTGCTGGTATCTTCACCTGCTGCTCCAAAAAATGTGGGCACATACGGATAACATATGTGCATTTTGTAGCAAACTTAAAAGATAGGATCACAATTCTCAAGTGTTTTTTTTAAACAAAACAGCAGTTATGTGCCCATTTTGAAAACTGAACAAGATTTTCTTCACTGTAATCATTCCTCTTGTATCATAGGTTTCAACAGTCTGAGTCATATCAAGTGGATATCTGCCACATTTACAGTCTTTTTAGCATCAAATTTCCCCTTTGTGTTTCCTCGGATAGTGTTTCCCTGTTGAGCTGCAGTGGAAGTACAGTAACAAAAAGAGAGATTTTAACACTAAAAATGCAAAATATCGACTATTTGACAAATTTAGATGGGTTCAGATATATTTTACATACATTTTTTCTCAAAACAACAAAACAAAGCTTGTGGATTTTGGCCAACATCAGTTAAATGCTTTATGGAGGGATCCCTTAATGTCCAGTATGAACAGGGGGGGATGATTCAATGTTTCCTGACTGACAGTTTAAAACAGACTTGGAAAAACTGTGAACTCATCCTTTAAGGAATTGTAGCCTGTGTTTGCTCTGTTGGGAGCAGTTAAATTCTTTGCATTGCTTAAGAGGCAGATGCAAGTACACGCCTTAAAGAAAAATCACTACAAAAAATGTGATTATTTGCGTGTGTTGCCCCAGATTTCTGAGTTTAAGTGTATTATTCTCTGCCTCTGGGTCCAGGGTGAAGTTCTAACGAAAAAGACGAAGCAAGGATTGCATCAGGAATGCTGGCAGTGGATCGTTTTGCTCCACTCTGCGCAGACAGGGGGGGTGGGGTGCCCGGCTGAAACGGGGAGGAGAAAAGGGGGGGATTTGGGAATATTCTTTGTCCTCATCCCGCAGTACAACACACACAACCGGAGAGCGGACGCAGGCTCCTGGATGGCTTGATATCAGAGCGGGAGGGTTTTCTTTTAATAACCAGAAAAGGAAGGAAGGAAAACTTTGAGGAACAGCCAGGACGAGAAACAGAGGACCCTGAAATCACAAGGTAAGATACTCCACTAACAAAGCGTGGCGGCGGCATCACGCAGATTTTTAGCCCTCTTGCTAACCAACGTTGCTTTAACCAGCTTTTAGTTGTTTTTTTTCGTGTTCAACTTTGGCACAGGAGGCACAGCGAGTTGTTTTTCATTAGAAGCTGCTGCTGTGGTAATTTAAAAAGCAGCTTTCATCAAAGCGAGGGAAGGAAAATAACATCGTTAAAAACGCCAGCGCAAGTTTACGCACACAGGCTGGCGCTGATTAAAGCCAAGACAACTGGCCGCATTATGTGAATTATTGGTAATTTACTGCGCATTTGGCGTACAATTTGTTGTCATAGCAACACAAGGCGTGCTAATTGTTCAAGCATGTCGGTTATTTTGGCTAGTTTGGCAATTTTGGCCCTTTTTAAACGGACATTTTGGAGTGTGTTGACTGGATTTGGTGATGGAGGAAAGCGCAGGGATTGTCTGTGTTGGGTTGTTTTTTGGGGGGGTTCTTCAGTTTCCTCAATATAAATCTCACATTCTGAATAATAGCGGTTAAGTTGTTTTTTTTATTGAATGTAATGGTGTCACTGTTAATCCAGTCCTAACCCACATGTGTTTGCGGAGCATGTGGGACACCCCGTTGACGTTTTCGTCTGTTTGCCACGAGGAGGATTTTTTTCTCTCTCTCTCCCTTATTCTCCGTTCAAATTGGATCCGTTTTCCATTTCAGGTTGTGGTGGTTTTAATTAATTGGACTGCCTCAACAGAAGAAGGCGACCACTATAAAAAAACATACACTAAACCACATTTTTGTTTCTGGCGTTATTGATCCTAGTGATGTGAAGGGTGAATGAGTTTATTTCCCTCCTGCTCAGTTCACTGGGAGTCACTCCTCATATTCTGGTTTCTTTTTTGCCCCCTTTTTTCCTCCCCAAGCCCAGCTCGGGCCTCTCAGCTTTCGGGCTTCTTGGATAACACCCCTGTATATCTATCCTTCCAGATGTGAGGGCCACAAAAGCCTCTCTGTTCTGCAGGGCTCAGGCAGTGTTGAAACTACTTTGCTCCTTACTTGGAAGGAAGGCTGTTTTTTTCTTTTCTGAAGTGCCTTTTTAGATAGATATGCCTGCACTGTGAAATGGATATGTGACATGGTTTTAGAGACTGAAAAGATATTAGATGGAGGCAAATTTTTAGTGTATCTGATCAATACTGGACACATACCAGCAGCTTGTTTGGGGAAAACACAAGCTTCAACATATTATCATTTAAAGAAGGTCTACAAAATCATACATTTTTAACATGTTTTGTGCGTTATTCCTCAGTAGGCATGACAAATCGGCATGGCAGGTGTAAGTGAGAAGAGCGCGGGAAAGAAATGTAAAACAATGTGTAGGATTTATATATTATTTCCAAGATATAATGGCCAAATATGATGGATCTTCATCAAAAAAGCACGTTTAAGCTGGAGTAAGAGTCTGTTGTTGATGAAATTGCCCAATCCATTTTTATAGGTGAAATCTGTAACTGCCCGCACATTGTTGCCCTCTGGAACCTTCTGCACATTGTTGCCCTCTATGGCAGGAAGAGGTATAGTCTAGTATCTGGAATTATGTGTTGCATCTTCTCAGCTCATTGTGTCATGCTACTTTAATAAAAGAAAGCTGTTCTGCAGAAAGGCTTTGCATCACTTGATACAAATGCTACCAGGACCGCTATCTGTACCCTTACAGGGATATGATACCAATAGAGTACCTCATTCGATATCTGTCACGTGAAAGGAACCACCACTCGTCCCCAGCCAAATGATTCCTACATGTATGGGTTGTAGCTATAGTGGTAGTGGGCCAGTTGCGTTGCATTAAAATGAAGAATGCTTGTGGTGATTGACTACAAGCAAAACCATACAAATAAATCTTCATTTGAGTACCAAAATAGATCAAATGCAGGTATCATTTACTAGGAGAAGTGTCAATATTATGTGGTACTGGGTTATTTATGACGATATCTAGCCCTGCCCTCAAAACACACACACAAAACCTGGTGTTTTATTATGCATCACTTGGTTTTCACCTATGAAATGAGTTAAAACCACTAACAGACTTTATCACAGACTGCATATAAGGAAGCCTGATCTTGTTGTCAGTGAGTTTATTTGTACAACTCTTGACCAAGGAGATGGAAAAAATACAACATTTTAACTTTAAAGCTTTAAAGTTTAGCTTCTTGCTGGCATGTGGGACAGTGGTTATACTTGGACATTGATGTCAGCTCTGACCCAAGATTGAGGCAACTCCTAACATTTAACCCACATTACAAGAGGCTGAGTGTGCTGTTGAGTCTGCACATGTCCTTTGTAGCCTGAAAGGGGAGCAGTTTAGATGACTGATATACAGTAAACGACCACTGTGATGGAGGAATGTGACTGATAAGATAAAATGGTGACTCACAATGTATTTTTAGGACTGCAACTAATGATTCTTTTCAATAGTGATTATTTTCGTCATCAATCAATAAAGTCATGATAGAAAATGGAGATAAATGTTGCCAAAGCCCCTGGTAGACGTCCTCAAATGTCTTGTTTTGGCCCGACAGTCCACAACCCAGTCAGTGTCAGTGAATTTGGTCTTTTTTTTCTTTAAAAATGACGCATAGCTCTGTTTGTTCTGACTACTGCTTAAGATATTAAGTTTACTGTCATGTTTGACATAATCATCAGATTTCAGAGGCTGTTAAGATATCCAATCTTCAAAATAGATTCAGAGGAATTTTCTGCCAATTGTGTAACTTCTGCAGTTCTACATACAGAGAAATGATGCTAAACATGTCACAGCACGTGTTTTCAGCATGACACGGTGTCTCCCCCAAGGGAAGAGTTGTCAGTTATCTTGATCTGGAAACCTGGCAGTAAAGCCTCCATACTGTCAGTCAGGTGTAATTCCTTGCATGCTCGTTGCAGTTGCATACAGACGGTACTACATAAAGCCACAGATGGAGGGGGATGACAGCAGTGCTTAGTGCAAGCAGTAAATGGTTAAACATGACAGAGTGGATGTAGTATGAAGGGAACATTTGTGCAATGGCATGTGCACAAATTAGTTTTGCTGCATTCTGATGATGAATTTGCGAAGACAACACATGCGATCAGTAAGACAGTATAACTTTACACACAATCCGTTGCCCTCACTGTGTGTGGTTTAACTCATAAATACAGATTACATGCGGAGTCCGAACTCTTTATCACAGATAACCTTAAATCATCTGATAGACTAGGCGCTGAGTCATCATAGTTCTGGTTTTCTTTAACAGCTGATGTGCTCCTGCCGCTTAATGGAAACATGTTTGCTTCTTCCTAAGCCTTTATTTACCAAGGGATAGTTTCCTCCAAATATAATGTCAAGCGTCAGTTCATACAGTTCTTCATACTTGGGAGTTGTCCAACACAAATCATTGTCCTTAAGCAGCTCTGTTGGAATATTTTCAAGGTGATGCTTCATCTTTAAAGGTATCTCTCAGTGGTAGTTTGTCAAAGGATCAGTTGTCAGTAATAAGTCACTTTACCTTTTTATTTGGGTTAGTATCTAAATTTCTCTGTCTTCAAATTTGTCATTCTCTCATTCTGTGTTTTTAAAAACATCAACTTGTGAAGACCTTGTTGTTCCTCATTCACAACCTTCTTAATATTTGGTAGTTTCACAATTTGGTAAATCATTTGTTTTGATGCATTATAAATATAGGTGTATGTATTTTTATTGGTGTGACATGATGGAAGTCCTTTTTTGAGTTTTGGTTCTCTGTGTATCAGCACCCACTTAACTACATACAATACTTCTGTCTATAGTCTGTACTGTCCAACTGTAAAAACACTGTATAATCCGAATTTGGTCCAATAACATTTGGAAAGTCTAGAAGAGCCACATGATTAAATTAAGAGCTAACAGGAAGTTAAGTTTCTAGACGTGCATTCAGACAGCCAGAGCGGGAAAGATTTAAAAAATCTCTAACTGGAATAAAGAGATTTACCCAGCTGGTGATCCGATTAATCAGCATTGTGTGAACCCGTTTTGCAAGGGATTAAATGTAACCGGCATTCATTTATGTGTTAAAGTTCTGCACTACAGGTTTAAGTGGGGGTTTGAGTTTAAGCTTCTCAAATGTGAATATGTACTCCTTCACTTTAGGCTGGAAAATATAGCTTTTGGGAAATTATGATGGACATTTTTCAGCATTTTCTGATGTTTTATAAACCAAACAGTTAAATAATTAATCAGTACCTGTAGGAATGTACTTTGCTTGTCTGTCACAGCGTTCACTTTGTTCTAAAAAGAAAATTATAACCTTGATAGTGATGGAATAGGTAGCTGTTGAGTGACATGTTTTCTAAGCTTCAATAAGCATGTTTACCTTCTTCTTCTTCTTCTTCTTGGCACAAGCTGGGCAGCAGAGTTTATTGCAGTAGATAATTACTCAGCAGAAGTTGTTATTTGGTTGGTCACAGATGGTGTGAAACCACAGGAGCCCTTCATTACCTCTTGTGTTTTTTAACTTACAGGTTTTTACTGTCTTGGCAGTCAGATTATTAAACAATGACTAGCAGAAAATGGATAAGACATCTGTAGTCAGTGTGTGTGTGTAAAATGTTCATGGGTGATTAGACTGATCTTATACAGATGAGGGTTGTTGTTGTGGTATTTTAAAAGTTGTGGACAGTTGAAAAACAGCCATGACTGATGCTTAGTTAGATTAGCACAGCTCATCATATTTCTCATCAGAGCTCATAATTTTCTCATCAGAGCTCATAACTTCAGTGTGATGTGTCTCATGTGTCCTGTGAATTGTTTTAGTAGGACTTGTGGTAGCATGATTTGATGATGCCGCCTACTCAGGCCTTTTCATTAGACGTTCTTGCTTGAGCATGCCCTTGTCATAGCAGTGATGTTGGTGTTTGGGACATCTCAGCTTTGTAACCATGACATAGCTGCTCCACCTTGTGGCCATTATTGCAATAACATGGGGAGTTGAGAAAAAGTATTTTGAGATGTGGTGTACCAAAATGACACATGTTCTATAAGTAAAATGATTACTTTTTTTTAGATTGTATTAAAAGGAAGCTTTTATTTTATTTTAGGTAAACATTTCACATAGTTCAACTTTAATTTTGGCCTTAGCTTATTGCTTAGTATGTCAATGACTGTGTTTATGGTTTTCAGTGAAAACTACCTATCGCCTGTCACATGCTTTTGATTACACTCAATGTCCATTTTCCTTTATTTAAAAATGACATTCATTCATTTTTTGTCTCTTCTCTTTCTTTGCAGATTTAAGAGGTTCCCTCCTATCCAAGAGGCAAAATGAGCTGGAGCTTCCTCACACGTCTGTTGGATGAGATTTCCAATCACTCCACCTTTGTGGGCAAAATCTGGCTCACCCTCCTTATTGTCTTCCGCATAGTGCTGACGGCTGTCGGGGGCGAGTCGATCTACTATGATGAACAGAGTAAATTTGTGTGCAACACAGGGCAGCCCGGTTGTGAGAATGTGTGCTACGATGCATTTGCGCCGCTGTCACACATCCGCTTCTGGGTCTTCCAGGTGATTATGATCACCACCCCCACCATCATGTACCTTGGTTTTGCCATGCATAAGATCGCTCGCATGGACGACAGTGACTACCGGCCCCGGAATAGAAAGCGGATGCCGATTGTGAGCCGTGGCGCCAACCGGGACTACGAGGAGGCTGAGGATAACGGGGAGGAGGACCCCATGATCCTGGAAGAGATTGAGCCAGAGAAGGAAAAAGATGTTGTGGAGAAGCCCAGCAAAAAGCATGATGGACGCCGTCGCATCAAGCGAGACGGCCTCATGAAGGTGTACGTGTTTCAGCTAATGTCACGTGCCATCTTTGAGGCCTCGTTCCTGTTTGGGCAGTACGTCCTTTATGGGCTGGAGGTGGTACCATCGTATGTGTGCTCACGCTCACCTTGCCCGCACACAGTGGATTGCTTCGTCTCGCGCCCTACTGAGAAAACAATCTTCCTCCGCATTATGTATGCCGTCAGTGCTTTGTGTCTTCTCTTTACCATGCTGGAGATCCTTCACCTTGGCTATAGCGGTATTCGTGACTGCTTTTGCGCGCCACGGCCACGGCCTAGGCCTCCCACCCCCCGTCATCCAGCTCTGGCCAGCCAGAGATCCTCCATCTGCCGCCAGCCGTCTGCACCTCCAGGCTACCACACAGCTCTGAAGAAGGACCCAACAGGAAAAATGGGCTTCAGAGATAACTTGGCAGACTCGGGCCGCGAGTCATTCGGGGATGAGGCTTCATCAAGAGAGCTGGAGAGGCTGCGTAGACACCTTAAACTGGCCCAGCAACATCTGGATCTGGCTTACCAGAATGAGGAGGGAAGCCCGTCGCGCAGCAGCAGCCCAGAGTCCAATGGCACTGCAGTTGAGCAGAACAGACTAAACTTTGCCCAGGAGAAGCAGAGCAGTACATGTGAGAAAGGTGAGGCTTTGTCCTTTTTCTTTTTTTCACCTCAGGCAGATAGATTTTTAATTTGAAAACACCTCATTGCACATTAACGCTTACATGTTTAGAACTTTTGAACTTCAGTCCCATCAGTGTATTTTGACTTAATAACACAATGCTTTACTGACATTGTCATGATATGTGTTCACAGGTCTCCGTGCATAGGTTCTCATCAGTCCAGCTGACACTGTAGATCAAAGTTCACATCAGGAGCAGTGAGCGGACACAAGGGAATCAAACAGGGAGTGGTGTGTATGCGTCATGAACTTGCTTGAGGTGGATGAAGTCATCCCAAGCCTTGCAGTGTTACGGCCAGCCGTGGTCGAACATCAAAGTCAAAGGAAAAGGAGAACAGTTGTCTCAACCGAGCAATACTTGAGACACCAGCCTGTCTGAAGATCCAAAGTGCTTACAAACTGCCGTTGTGCAACAGTAACCGTTAACATGTACTTCTCCCTCAGGGCAGCTATTCTTTTTCATATTTTTATTACGAGACGTAGAATTATTAGTCATTTTTAAGAGTTTGTCCTCTGTTGGAAGTTCACAGTGAATGCATCTCAAGTTTGCCTTAGACCGAAAACTGGAACTCCGTTTTATGGCATTGTGTTTGTTAAGGTAAGGCCAAGCCAGTCGTAGTGCAAAAAAAAAGTTTAAACTGTAAAGAGTTTGTATTTTGTGAGTAAGTGAATCAGTGAGTGGGTGCTTGTAGATGCAAACAAAAAGGTTAACGGACAAGGCACCACTTCTAAAAGAAAGGTACTGGAGTAATTGTCATGCTGATGAAGACTTCTTGAGTTTTCTAATTTTTCATACAAAGGCTTACTTTTAAAGTGTGTCATTTATTATTTTATTTTTTTTAATGTTGGCACAGCACCAGTCAACATTCTCCCGTCTGGTGCCAGGTATGGAAACTGGAACACACTTGGGGTGCCTTTGTCCAAAGGAATAAACAAACCTGGGTAATGCTTGAAAAACATGTAACTCTTGATATTTGTCTTGTATTGTTCAAACTTGTATTTGATACTGTTCTTTTTATTTTATTCGTTTTATGTATTGTTGTATTGAAAAGAGGCTCTTGTCACTGTGGCAAACTTGTTTTCCTCTATTTTTTTTTTTTCAAAGAATGACATCCACTGCTGTTTTAGCTCCCCGAAGCCTGATTTAATCCCTGGACTGACGCATTCTGAAAATAGTTTGGTACAATTTGACTTCTCAAGTGCTACAGTTTCACTTTAAAATGTTCCTCTTTTTTTAAAATACTATATAACTTGCAGCTTATTTACTAGGTACACATTGTCCTCAAGCAGCAAATGTTTCTTTATCATTCAGTGCAGATACAGATTTATTTGTATCTGTTGGTTAAATAAGGGATAATACTGTGTGTCATGTTCAATGTCTTGTAAGTGCTGATATCTGGATAGGTGTGATCGCTGCTCCAGAGTCTGAATAAGGGTTGTAAACCATGTAATCATTTCAATGTGAATTCAAATGCCTTGAATGCGCTCTATTACGATGCCGTCTTTTGTATTCCGAATCATACCCACAGTGCCAACTCAAATATTGTCATCTCGTTATTTTTGAGCAATGCTTTTTGTACTTTTTATACGTTTTGTATTGATAGTACTTTGTGGTTAGTTTTTGAAATAAATTTTTTTCAACAAATAATTTTTTCAAGTGGTTTCAGTCTGTTATCACTTGTATTTGCAAAAGGCTGCCCTTATATGCAACAACACCTGAGGCCTGTACTACGAAACTGGATTTTCTCTTATCGAGGTAACTTCAGGGTTAACCCTGGGTTTTCCGTCCTATGACGCTGGTTCACTTCTACGGGGTAAATCACCATGGTAACTTATGCTGAATGGCTAACCTGCTCCGGAGCAGGTTATGTTCTGGATAAGAGATCAACAAGTATAAAAGCACCACCTCCTGACCAACCAGTTCTCTTGGAAAATGGCCTGCCCATTCTTAGAAGATCCTCTCGACATTGGTGTGCGGATCGTGAGAGGTTAAAACTATACGAAAGGTACAGATTTTCAAGCAACATTAAGTTTTAATATTAAACATTCATTTGACATTCAAAATACAAACCTATTATGTGCTTGAACCATTTGAGTGAATGATGTCAAACCAACTGTATAACATACAGACTAATATCCCTCATGTGCCTCAAGGCTTAATTTTCGAATATATCTTTTCGTCAAATTTTTTTTACAATTAAAATAAATAAATAACCTTACCACCACTCCAGCTTCAGAACCTGTGTCGGGGAACCTGACAAAAAGTCTCAATAAGAACATCTTGAGAGTAATTGCTGCAAAAGTGCAGAAAAACAGAATTTCTCATATCAATCATATTTTTTTAAAATAAGCCTTGAGGCACATGAGGGATATTATGTTGTACAGTTGGTTTGACATCATTCACTCAAATGGTTTATTTGGCTATTCATATTACTTTTAAATATGGCCTCCTGAAGTGACCTGCATACTCAGTTGATCATTAATGACGTCACTCCCAGACCGGTGTTTACGGAAGCGAACATGGCAACAGCTGGTGAAGTTACTGGTAGTCTCATTTATGGTCTAATGTGAAAGACTGTGTGGCGGCAGCCGGCAAATTTGTGAGCGGGTGATGTTTAAAAGGAGAAAGAAAAATAATACCTTAAAGGTTGAATATGTAGAATATTTATTAAAAGCTATATTTAAAAAAAAAAAAAATACAGCCACGGGGCGTTTTGAGGGGTACAGAATGAAAGTATTGCTTTTCCATAAAAAAAAAAATTTAGTCTGAATTAATATTTTTACATTTTTTTGACGGGTTCAACAATGACGTTCTGACACGTTCTGTGTACATTGTACCAGCCATTTAGCGGCCGGAATTGCGGGTTGCCAGGATTGTCTGTTGTTCCGGTGCAGCTACTGTAGGCTGGCACTGGGTGAAATGGAGTTGTAAACAAACACGGCCGTGTTGGACTTACTAAAACCAGCGTTTTTTGCTCTCAAGTACAACTTTTCATCACAAAACTTCGAAGGTAAGACAGAATATCTGTTAGTCGCTGTAAATAAGTGGTTGTTTACCTTTGTATGCTGCTGGTTCACTGAGTTTTTAGCGCAATAATAGTGGTACTGTTGAACTCGCCAGGGTCTTAGCTTTCATATGAGATGCTATTTGTTTGTGTACCATGAAGTATCAAAACGGTAGCAATGGAAATGTGGAGAGTGGGTTGACTTTCTGACGCTATTCGGATTTTGATATTTGATCATTAACCTCTTAACGCACGCTGTTCCGTTCACGGGACAGGACGGATGTTAGGAGGTAGCCACACGTTCTTCTGAATGTTTTAAACACCAACCCTTAAACATATATACTCATGCCGTACATTGTTGGAAAGCTTAGATTGTTCTGATTCATTCAAGACCACTCACGACTTATATGGTTGCTCACAGCCGTAATAGTATTAGCGATTAGCTTGGCTAGCCACTCAGCTAAGTGAGAAAAGCTATAATGCCTACATACCTTCAAAGTCTTCCCTTTATCCACAACGATCATCTTATGACACAGGACTTTATGTACAGCTCGCCAAGTATCCATTCTTGTGAAATATGAAATCCGTTTCCATAAAACCGGAATATTTTCCTCAATATGTCCATGTATTTAGTCCAACACGTAATGTAATAACACAAATAACAAACCATATACGGTCCGTTTACGTCATTTCTTGACCTGCGCGTCCATCTCAGAGTACACGTGACTAGATGTTTACGACCGTGAGCCTCTCCTGCTTCTGACGACACCACACACAAGCCAATCGGTGTTTAGGATTAGGCAGTACATGCAGAGACATTGCTGCTACTCCCACTGGCGTGTTACAATGTAATGTACCTCGGTGGTTTCAAGTCAGTTACAGCGAGGGTATGTTCGCTTCCTGTTTTCAAAATAAAAGCACCAACTCTATCGTTATGGTTTTCTTAATAATAAAAGGCAACGGGTGTCTTATTTTGTGAAAATGACCGGAAGTGCGTTACTCGCTACGGCTAACTTGAGTGGCTCCGAATTCGCAGGAACAAAACTTTAAGCAGATGTTATTTGGACAAATTACCGTCACACTGTTGATCTAAAGGGCTACCTTCTCGCCTAAAAAGGTTAGACATGTGGATAAAGTGGTATATTTACAGAGTTAGAGCTAAAATAAAATCCGGCACCGGACCTGGCAACCCTGCTGGAATTACTTTTTGGTTGTTGCGACTACGATCTCGAGACATTAGATGGCGTTGTTCTGCTCATTCTACATATTCTACCTTTAATGATGTCTTTATGCGGAGCATTAGCTGTGTGTTGCTCCAGAATAAGCCACATTAAATGCGACCTGACTGTTCAGATTGCGGTCGCATTCAAAAAAATCCGATGGGATATGTGTCCGATTCAGATTCAGCACATTTGAAAGTGGCCTGAATCGGATTTGGAAATGTCAGATTCAATGCAATTTATGCTGTTCACATTGTCAGAAACAAATCAGATATGGGTCACATTTGAGCGAACAAATCCGATTCAGGTCACTTTTAACTGCGGTGTGAACGTAGCCTAAGTTCACAGCTTCTATGAACAGCTGTCTTCAGTTTATCAGATAACTAGTAACCCTGTTTTTGGCACCAAAAGTAGCCTAAATGAAAACATGTTAGACCTTAATTATGCAACTTCACAGTGCATTAGTTTGGCCTTCTTGGGGTCACACGGTGAAACATAAAAACAGTGAGAACTGAGTCTCAGCACCTTTTAACTTAAACCTGCAGTGACCTCTAGTGGCATTTCTGCAGGACACATGCAAGACCAAATTTAAATCCGTCTTAAATCTTAAAGATCTCTTCCAGGCATGTTTTAATATATTTAGAGATATTGTGTTATGATCATGTTTTTCCACCAAAATCCTTAAAGGGGCTCTATGCGAAATACAGCTTTATTAGCTTTCAGGAATTTTATTTTTGCTATGTAACCCACTAATGGTGTATTTACATCTGGAGTAGAGAGTTACGTCACACGCCCTCTGTGTGTGTTGTTCTGGAGCCTTTGTTTTGGAAGCCGGGCCGGCCGCGCGTTCATGTTAGTGCATGTGAGCCACCTCCTCCTCTCCTCCACCGGAACCGTTAACCCACTCCCCCTATATAACCGGGACCGTAATGCCACTTCCCCTATCAAACCACTGAGGACCGGCTGCGGTTAGCGAAAGCGACATGGCGGAGGAAAACCAGAGACATTAACCCCATGAAGAGACCACGCTCAGTTGCCAAGAAACTCTCCGATAAAGAGAGGAATAAGACCCGGGTTAACATTGGCCTTGCATTTCCGAGGTGGAGAGCCCTGCGAGAAGAAAAAGGGATACATTATGACTCGGAGCTAGCTCTTCTTCTCTTGGACCAGTAAGTAACGTTATGTGTATACAGTCACATATCTGCTTAGTTAGTTTTAGACTAACGTTAGACATTATGTAGCATATCATGTTCATTTAGTTGACAGTCTTAGGACGAAGCCTGAGCTGCAGCTCGGCTTCATGATAGCCATGGAGGGGAGCATACCTATGTCCCCCGGCTAGCTCGGCGGCTAATTCCGCTGCTAGCTCGGCCACTAACTCAACTAACTGCAGACAGGATCATCCCTATGTCCCGGTTTTGTTTTGCTGTTAACACAAACGAGCTAGAGCTAAGCTAAGCCAGCTACCGTCATACGTCTGAGCTGGTAGCCATGTGGCTAACGTTAGCAATAAGCATCGTAAAATAGTAACAGAGGAAGGAATAGGAATGCTTACGACTAGTGCTGTGTGTTATCACATTTTGTCTGTCCGCATATTTTATAGCACAAAGGGAGAGAAGTGAGTATGAAAATATGTATGGCCTGCTTGTGTAATGTTAGTTGTAATACTGTCAGGGCAGTACATAGATGATGATGATGATGATAATAATGCTAACCGTGCT
The DNA here is from genome assembly GCF_027409825.1 of Scomber japonicus. Lineage (NCBI taxonomy): Eukaryota > Metazoa > Chordata > Actinopteri > Scombriformes > Scombridae > Scomber > Scomber japonicus. The sequence continues at coordinate 8,581,427 of NC_070588.1, forward strand.
TCACTGGACCAGTCCTTGCTATTTCAGAAACTTTTGACTAAATGGAAAGTAAGATATTTTTGTCCTAAAAATAATAAACAGGCTATTGGACTGGTGATGAAATACTGTGACTGTTACTCTGATAAAGATGAGAGACATTTTGGTCTGACAACTACTTGTGTTTTCTATAACTGTTTATTGTAATTGACAGTTTAGCAATTCTGACATTTTTAAATGTGACAATTGTCTGTCATGTTGGGTTTGTTTAGATTAAAGCTCTGAAATATGTTATACACAGGTTACATTTTTTTGTCTTGCATTCCTCAGGTCATAATACCTAATACTGCAGTTACTCCACCATGGCAGACTGGCAGATGCTGTGTGATGGAAGGAATAACACCAGGAGCTACTCTTCAGACTCTCCGTCCTGTCCTCATCACGTCCTCATCAGTGGCTTTGAGCACAGCAGGCCACAAAAGCGGACAAACCATACTGAATTACACTTTGCATGCTGCTACTTTGTCACTACTGATCATAAACCTTAAATGGTGTCATTATTGTCATTGTTTCTGAATTTGATTTGCTTTTGATCTATTGTCTTCAGTTTGTTATAAACTGAAGGGGCAGTAAACCACATTTGAGATGTTAAAACAGAACTGTAATACATCAATGTGTATGACAGTGGAGTTTTGTTTTCATTTTAACTTCAGTGTAGAGTGTACAGATACAGATACAATTGACCTTTTTTTTTGTCCAGATGGTTACAGCAAGAAGAGAAAGGTGATGTATACCTCTAAAAAATGTAGTATTTATGATTGTTTTCTGGACTTGACTGTGCAATACTGCTCACCAATAAACTTGACATTATTTGAGATTATATTCATGCTTCATCCATTTCAACATTATCCTTTGTAACACTGTAGATAACACTGGCTTAGTCCACTACTGCTTAGAGAGTGTAATTCAATCACTGACCATACACAAGTGAAATGTAAATTGATGTACTGTTTACCACAAAGCAGAAAACTTATGGTGTTTCACAATTCGGTTATTAGTGAATGAAGCAGATCCACACATCATTTTTTGAAGAATATTTGTTTACTCATTAATGAACAATAGGCTAAACAATAACTTCTGAACATAAATTATTATAAATGATTAATTAAACATGTTAGGAGTCTACTGAACAGGACTGAGTTTCCTTTGATCTCTAAATGATGCATGTTCCTGTAAATGTGGGGTGCATGTTGCTGCAGATGTCAGAGGTAGGTATGGCATGGCAGTTGAGCATCATGATGGCCCTGCTGCATCATCAGAGCATCAGAAACCAGACCTGGCCTCAGGTCCAAAAAACTCTTTCCCGGGTCAAGTCTTGAAGCAGGCTCTGTAAAAGATGAACAACATGTACACTGAAAAGTAAATCATGATGTAGACACACTGGAAAAACTGGCGTTTCACACTATGTTGATATTTTACAATTGACTTCAAATGGATAGGAAACACAGATGATACAAACCTCTATTTCTAATCATCATCTGAGCAGCTCACACCGGCTCCTCTGAGGAGGCAGACACTCTGCAGCTGCCTCAGCAGACATGATGCTACTGCTGCCCTTACCAAAACCAAAATCAAACTATCAGTTATGAAGAGAGCAGCAACAATTATAATATAACGTTATAGTTTTATGAGGAACAAACTTAGCATTAGCTACATTAGAGACAGTTGATGAATCAGACTCTGGCTACATTACACTAGCAACACGTCTTGGTCAATATTTTCACAATTGCACAAAAACCCAAATGTGTGTTTGCCAGCAGTGCTCATAAAACCCAACAGAAATGATCAATGTGAAGTTGTTCGCTTGGCTACTATGTTCAGCTTGTTAATTTTCAACTACTAGCAGTTAGCTAACGTTAGCATCGGAAAGCTAATAACTGTTACACTACTTTAGAAATACGTTACTAATACGTTACTCTCGCTTGTATTACTTACTTCGTTACTTGACGTCACACCGGTCCGTTGTGTCCTGAGTCAGCTGTTTCATCACGGATGGAAAGTGCTTCACTGAAAACAGGCAGGTAGAGTAGGAGGAGCAGACGGAGAGCGAGGGGGAGGCCAGCGGAAAGAGGGGGGTGTACCCCTTAGCTAGTTTTGTTTTGGTTGCACGCAGTCCAGAGCTACGACGTCTAGCGGTGAAATTCAAATCGCATTTAGCCCCTTTAATATGACATATTTTCCCTTTCCCTGATTGAAAAATACAAAATTAATGGATAGTTCTTATACTCTGTATGTATGTACACTGAAAGTTTCAACTTTCCACACCACACTTGTGATTGGCTCCAAACCATTTTGATGTCACAAATTATGCTTGTACTGTTGGTACAAACTTTTAATACAGATTTTTGGTGAGAACTTTCCACTTTAAGCAGATTAATATGAATACAGTCATATGAATACAGTCATCATTCTGCACATTGAAGCTCAAACTAAAGGAATGAGAAGAAAAACATTTTTGAATGGAGGGGGAATTTTGAACCACAGCTAAAGAAATAAGTTGCAGCCCAAAAACTTTTACTAAAAGTTGACATTCGTCTTTAACATGTAAACAACCAACTGATGATTTGTAATAGCAAATACATTATTTCATAAGATAGCAGTTGTCCAGGTTGTGCAAGTCACAATCCAGTATTTCATGTATGGTGCAATATCTTATGTTTCCCAATGTAACTGCAGATGATGTTTATCTTTCAAGTATCATATCAAGTATCTAACGACACCATCTGACAATGTGTGTCATAAACTCTGCACATCGTGTGACTTAAGTTTTGTTATTTTTTTATATCAACTACTTCCTCCTTGTGAAACTTCAAATTGTTCTCACACATGCTGACAAACGGCTGTCCGTTCTGTAACCTTTGCTGCTAAGGTTGTTGGGTTGTTTGTGTTTCTCATATTTTGTATAGAATGTGGGATTGAACATATAAAGGTATATTTGGGAAATCGCCATTTTGATTAAAGAACAACAAAATAAACCATTTTTTTAATGTAGCCTCCAGAGCCAGCTAAAGTCTGTCAAGAGGCCCGTTTCAAACAGAGGCTGAACTGATCAATATAAGATAAATATAGAGTTTCTTCTGTAAATTATGTTTACATTATGTATATATATATATATAAGATATTCCAGTAGAGCCTGTAAAAAACGCATTTTATGTCCCCTTGAAAAGCTTGTCCTTGCTGGGGAAGCAGTGGTTGTGTTCTTTTCTACTGTTAAATGGTCTCACAGAGAGGCTACACAGTCAAGGAGTCTGTAAAGTATCAACTGTATGTAGAAACAGCAAAGTGGCAGATTTTAAATATAGCAGTTTCTGGTAGCTTTAAGTTGAACATTTGGCTTGATTACAGTGGCGGGTTATCTCACAAGGCAGAGTGTGGGCCTGCAGCTGTGCACTGGTGGATAAACACACCACTATGAACTTTCTGTATACAAGAATGTACTAGAAAACACTTTTGGGATTCCTTGTGGTTTACAGTGAGTGGCACCGTTCCAGGGGATCAGTTTTCAGTGATCAGTAAACGGGTACGTTATGAAAAATCATTTTGATGCTTGAGAACAGCAGTAACATATTATATGGAAGAAAAATAAAAGATACCTCTTGAATCATGCTCTTACAAGCAATGATTATCTTAAAATACTTTATTAAAACACAGTAATTTCATTAAATGTTTATATTAACATGCAGCTCAGACATTTACTGATACAGGTTGATGTATGTTGGACTTCTGTTACAACTCTGTATGTTTGTGTCTCCATCTTTATAAATTCAATATGCTTTTTTTCTTCAGAATCTTTTTTTTGCCTTGAATAGACAATAGGATGACAAAATGGTGCCAAACATCGCAACAATCAGCAGAGCAAAGGTAGTATAAAGTCCAGTCTCGGCATCATCGGCAGAAAGAGTCATACCGAGGAAGCTCACAATGTTGTCAGAGGGATATGGGGATGTAGGTGGTACACTTGTTCCTGCAGAGAAAACAACAAAATTACAGGTTTGTTGGGAGAGATTACTTACAGTAACTTCAAATGTCAGTCGTATGTTTTCCACACCTTCGATATCAATTATTATTCATGTGTGTAATTCTTTTAAAGAGCGCAGCCCAGCGTACTTAAAGTACTGTGTGCTGTAGGTTACATAATCAATGATTAGATTTCCTTTCCATCACTTTACCTTCAGAGGGATATGGGGATGTAGGTGGTACACTTGTTCCTGCAGAGAAGACAACAAAATTACAGGTTTGTTGGGAGAGATTACTTACAGTAACTTCAAATGTCAGTCGTATGTTTTCCACACCTTCGATATCACTTATTATTCATGTGTGTGATTCTATTAAAGAGTGCAGCCCAGTGTACTTAAAGTACTGTGTGCTGTAGGTTACATAATCAATGATTAGATTTCCTTTCCATCACTTTACCTTCAGAGGGATATGGGGATGTAGGTGGTACACTTGTTCCTGCAGAGAAGACAACAAAATTACAGGTTTGTTGGGAGAGATTACTTACAGTAACTTCGAATGTCAGTCGTATGTTTTCCACACCTTCGATATCGCTTATTATTCATGTGTGTGATTCTATTAAAGAGTGCAGCCCAGTGTACTTAAAGTACTGTGTGCTGTAGGTTACATAATCAATGATTAGATTTCCTTTCCATCACTTTACCTTCAGAGGGATATGGGGATGTAGGTGGTACACTTGTTCCTGCAGAGAAGACAACAAAATTACAGGTTTGTTGGGAGAGATTACTTACAGTAACTTGAAATATCAGTTGTATGTTTTCCACACCTTCGATATCACTTATTATTCATGTGTGTGATTCTATTAAAGAGTGCAGCCCAGTGTACTTAAAGTATTGTGTGCTGAAGGTTACATAATCAATGATTAGATTTCCTTTCCATCACTTTACCTTCAGGCTCAGGTTTCAGGCACTCGTGGGGTCCAGAGGCAGGGTCTGGGAATCCATTGCATTTGATGATGGTGGAGTAGCGGGAGACAGAGGCCTTGGCCACTCGAGGAAGTTTGGGGTCTGAGTGGTTGACATAGAAAAGGCCAAATCTCTCTGAAAATCCAGTAGCCCACTCCAGGTTGTCCATTAGAGACCAAGCCGTGTAACCACGAATATCCACATCATCTAGCAAGTAAGCTGCAACAAAGAAATTAATACCTTTGAGAATGAACAATACAAAAAATGCCAACTACATTTAGTTTTGTGGTCTAAAAAAAGTGCTTCAGAGATTGAAATGTTATTGCATTTCCTCATGCAGAATGAGTGGTCTAATATTTTGTGATCCAATGAGTTGTCTCTATTAAGATTGTTGTCACGACTTTGGGAAATTGTCCCTCAAAAAAATATTACATGAAAGTTGCAGAGGTTTAATACCTTTCAGCACCTGGTTGATGTATTTTTCATAGTAGTAACTTCTGTGACTATCATTAAGGTCAATAGGCCCGCGCTCTGACATGCCGTTCTCTGTGATGATAATTGCTGGGTTTCCATATTCCTCCTTAATGAATTTTAATATTCTCCTGAATCCAAACGGTGAGACCTTCAGCCAGGATGAACCTGAATCCAGCCAAGTGCGATCAGCAATGGTTCCTGCACCCCTGAAAAGATCAAATCAATTAAACAGTTTTATTTCACAGATAATAAGCTTCAAATGTAGCATACAATAAAAAAGGAAATTCATTTTCAGCAAATACAGATATGAATTTTTGCATGTTCTAAATAAACTTGACTATGTAAAGGACAATAAAATCAAAAGTGAAGTAGGTGATTCATTTTCTTTTGGGGGAGAACATATAGCTTGCTTCTCTTATTTGGTTACTGTAGGTAAGTTAGTACACCCTTACCTATCAGCATCATAGTGTTGAAGGCCTCCATACTCCACAGGGAAGGCCAGGACTGTGGTGTAATGGTTGAACCCAAAGTAATCATAGGTACCCTTAATCCTTTTTATTTCATCAGGAGTGAATTCAGGCAGTCTGGAGAGATTGAAGTGAAATTATTGAATTTGCCTGTTCAATGTAAAATAAAAAGCTCCACTGGTTTGCCTAATACAAAAATAAGAATACACATAATTGTACAAACTTGCTAATTTGTTTAAAAGGCAACTATGCAGTAAAGACTTTCTGATACATACTTCACTCATGTATTTTCTGTTTTGTATTATTTTTCTTTCAGGCTTTTATCTTAGTTTTTGTCATACCGAGATTTTGACAGACCAGCGGCTAAACTTCGCTCTCGAATGATTGTCTTCATCATATTGCTGTAGTCTCCATTGAATATAGGATGGGCAAACCAGCCAATGTAGAACTGCACAAAGAGACACACAAAAGCTATTAGAGACGTTAACTCCAACTTTTCTCCTACATGTCTTATAAAATATTAACTCTTTGAAAGGAATGTGTGTATGCTTTGCAAATATTTCCTTTAAGTTTTTCTTTCGTACCTGAATCACACGTTTTGCGGCATCAATATCCTCCTGTTTGTAGGGATTTCTGGGTTCTGACCAGTCGGAGTTGATGGTAATGGAGATAATGCCCTTCTGTTCGGCCCGGTATTTATCATTGTAGAGGTGCCAGGCTTCAGCATGAGCTTTTATCAGGTTGTGACCCACGATGTAGGGCAGAGTGCCTGGTCGGAAACTGATCCCTATAAACATGGGTAATTTGGTAACTTTTAAGCTTAATTAAAAGACGTTAGTGCCCATTTATTTGCTTGTTTGCTCCATGTTGTTTTGTCATCTCTACATCAGTCACAATTAGTTTATTTAATGATCTAATCAGTTTGAGTTTGAGGAGCATATTTTTTAAACCAAAACACAAGCATAGCATAGTTTGCTCGAAGATACAAAGCATTAAATAAAACATACCTGGGGCAGCTGCTCCATAGCCATGGCCTACATTGGCTATATTGTATGGCTCATTGATGGTGATCCAAAATTTCACTTTGTGGCCCAGACGGCTAAAAATGAGGTCAACATAATCCCTATATTTGTCAATAATAGTCTCATTCTCCCAGCCCCCAATTTTCTGCAGCGCTTGTGGAAGGTCCCAGTGATAAAGTGTGATCTGAGAGCAAAGGAAAAGCAGTTCAGGTCTACCGTGTACCGAATTTACCAACTCAATATTGCAATTCTTTTTGAGACACTAGTAAGAGTTACACATACATGAGGTTGGATGTTGGCAGCAAGCAGTCCATCCACCAGTCTGTGGTAGTAGTTCAGTCCAGCCTCATTGATGTACTTGGTGGTACCATCAGGAAGAACCCTCGGCCAGGATATAGAGAAACGATAATGGGTCACCTTAAGTTGCTTCAATATAGCAACATCCTCTTCTACCTTGTTGTAACTGTCGCATGCTATGTCCCCATTGTCATCATTAAACACTCGCAGAGGTGTGTGGGCAAACTGGTCCCAGATGCTGAGGCCTTTTCCATCTGCTCTCCATCCCCCTTCAATCTGGAAAAAGTGAATGAAAAATAGAAACTTCAGTAGACAAAACCAAGAATTATGTATATCCCTTTTTCTAGTATGATGTAAGTAAAAATTAAATGTAGGCATTTTGGTCAAAGTAATAATATGTTATTTCGATGTTGTTTATCTCTAAACAGTCACCTGGTATGACGCTGTTGCTGTACTCCAGATGAAATCCTTCCGGAAATGTCCATAAATTTCCTTTTCATCATCTGGTGTAGGGAAACCATTGTCTTTTATGACTTGGTAGTAGAAATGAGCTGAGTACTTGGGCGTTCTTGGCCGGTTTGTGTTAGTGAAGTCCACATGGTGTAACCCGAATCCAACTTTGTACCCATTAAGCCACTCAAAGGAATCCATGAGAGATGTTGCTATGTATCCTTTCACCTTCACGCCATCAAGTTCAGATGCTATTAAAACATATCACACACACACGCACACACACACACACACACATTGAAAAGATCAGTACTAAAATTCAAAATGGTTATAGCAATCATTAACATAAGAAATGTACTTGTGTCAATGCACCTTTGAGAGCCTCATCAATATAGGTCTTGTAATAAAACATTCTGGCAGAGTCATCCCAAGTTGTCTTTGAATCTGTAGCTACTCCATTCTCAGTTATGAAAATCTCAGGATTTCCATATTCCTCTTTGATCCAGTTCAGGAGTCGTCTCAACCCCCATGCTACAGCTCTCTGTTTGCTGATGGCAGTTGTTGGTGAATCACTTTCCTCTGCTTCTGACAAATCCAGATCATATTCATATGACGGAGGAGAAAGCCTTAGTGTAGCATGCTGTGCAATCTTTGTGGTGTAATGATTTACACAGAACATGTCAGCAGTCCCCTTGATGTAGTTCTTTTCTTCTTCCGTAAAGGAAGGTAGTCTTGACTCTGAAAGACTTTGGAGTTCACTTTTGTTTCCAACTTGCCACTTCATTGCATCTGGATAGTCACCATTCTTGAAAATGGGGTGTGCAAACCAACCCAGTTGGAACTGCAGAGCACGATCAGCAGCCACTACTTCACGGGGAACATTGACATCTTTAGGTTCAAACCAGTCAGCATTAAGAGCAATGGATACCAGACCACCTTGGGATTTGCGATACTTATCATCATATGTGTGGTAGGCTTTAGCATGTGCTTTTATCAGGTTGTGTGCAACTCTGTATGGTGCAGTTCCTGGCGTCTTAACATTTGGTGGAATCTGTCCAAGTCCATATCCCGACCATGCAATGGTGTGAGGCTGATTGAAGGTCATCCAAAATTTCACTCTGTCGCCAAAGGTGGCAAAGCAGAAGTCACAAAAGTCATTAAAAATGTCAATCATACCAACATCATCCCAGCCACCAAGCTTTTGCAGAGCCTCAGGGAGGTCCCAGTGGTAGAGTGTCACCATGGGGGTAATGTTGTATGCTAACAGGCCATCAATGAGTCTATTGTAATAGTCAACTCCTTTCTGGTTCAGGGAAGTACGCTGACCATCAGGAAAGATTCTGGACCAGGACAAAGAGAATCTGTATGACTTCACCCTCAGAGCTCGCAGCATGTAGAGGTCCTCTTCAAGTCTGTGGTAACTGTCACAGGCCACATTTCCATTGGCATCAGCAGGGATACTGGCAGATTTATTTGTAAAAGTGTCCCAGACACTCGGTCCTTTCCCATCAGCATTCCAGCCACCTTCAATCTGGTAAGCTGAGGATGATACTCCCCAACTGAAGCTTTGTGGGAAAGTGCCATAGTGGTACATTTTTCTTTGGAATTTCGACTGATGAGAGAATTTCTCCCAGACAACCTTTGATTTAGATGGAACCTCTGAGGGTGGTAAAGCAGTTGAACGGCGGTGAGGTTGCATCTCTACCACTTTTAAAACACCACCTTTGTTTGATCCAAAGCCATTTTTCTGGATAATCTGGGAGTAGAAATATGCAGACTGCTTTGGAGTCCTGGGCCTGTCTGGTGAATCAAAGTTGACATGGTGCAATCCAAATCTTTCACTGTAGCCTTGTGGACCTTCAAAGCCATCCATGAGTGACTGGACAGTAAACCGCTGCACATTTACTCCATCCAAAAGTATAGCTGTTGAGACAATAAAGAGCTTCATCAACCATGTAACATGGTTTTGTACAACAGGTTTTGAAAAAGATATAAAAGAACAGCATACTCAAACAGGTTTAAGTTTCATTAACAAGAATAACCATTTGCTGCACTTTAAAATGATACCATACCTTTCAGTGCCTCATTGATGTAACTCCTCATGTACTCTATTCTACTGGTGTCATCAAGAGTGTCTCCACTGTACTCTGTCGGCATACCATTTCCAGTTATGTAAATGGGCACTTTGGTAACATTCACGTACTCAGTGGAAATGTAGTTAAGAAGCTTTCTCAGTCCCCAAGGTGTAGAATAGATCCAGTCAGAAGCTGTAGAGGACCATGATGAATCCACATGGGACTTGAAGTCACCCACCCCATGAGGACCAGGTGTGCAACCACCATTACTGTTGTTGACCAACCGGGAGGTGTAGTGGTTTAATCCGAAAAAGTCGGCTGTACCACGTATCCTCTGGCTCTCTTCAGCAGTGAAAACTGGGAGGACGGCAGGTGCAGAATGAGAACAGTCTTTTCTTTTCTGGTCAATCTGAGTCTTTAGTGTTGCAGGATAATCTCCATCGACAAATATAGGATGTGCAAACCAGCCCAGCATGAATTGCAGGTAGCGATCAGCAGCTGCTTTATCTTCAGGTTTGGAGGAGTCCATGGGCTCAGCCCAGTCAGAGTTCAGTGCAATGCCTACTTTTCCCCCTTGTCTTGCCCTGTACTTGTCATTGTAGACATGCCAGGCCTCAGCATGGGACTTGAGAATATTGTGAGTGACCTGTAGAGGCATGATGAATGGTAAGTTAAATGTATCAGAATAGTGTATCATCATTTACAGGACAGTAAAATATTGGTCTCACCTGATAGGAGGCAACCACATAGTCCTTTACACCAGGGGGATGCTCACCAGTTCCATACCCAGCGTGGCTCACCACCCAGGGGCTACTGAATGTGTTCCAGGTCTTGACCCTGTCTCCAAACCTGGAGAAGCAAAAGTCTGCATAGTCCTTGAATGCTTCAACAATAGAAGTGTTGGTCCATCCACCTTGGTCCTGGAGTGTCTGTGGTAGATCCCAGTGGTAGAGAGTGACAACAGGTTGTATGCCCGATTCAATGAGAGCATCGATCAGCTTGTCGTAGTAGACAGCCCCTCTCTCTGATTGACTGTCCCGTTGGCCTGAGGGGAAAATACGGGCCCAGGAGATAGAAAACTGGAAGGTGTTTACATGAAGACCTCGAAGGAGATAGACATCATAATCCACCTTGTGGTAACTGTCACAAGCTAGATCAGCTGTCTGATTATCAAAAACCTTGTTTTCATGACCAAAACGGTCCCAAATGGTTTCTCCCTTCCCACCTTCTGACCAACCACCTTCGACCTTGAAGGACTCACTCGAAGTGGCCCATTGGAAGCCAGACGGGAATGATTCATTGAGGAAAACATCTCTTCCTGTTGTGATCTGGGCCTCAATTGTATCCCAAACACTCGGATAACTGTTTCTAAGTGCTGTCATTCCACTGTAGTCTGAAAAATCATGACTGTTGGAAAAGAGAATTACATAGAATAACATAAACAGGCATGAAGCAAGTTTTTTCTATATATATGAATCAGTGCACTTTACCAAGGTAAGATGTTACCTGACACGGGGCTCCTGCATGCCCAGCTTACCCAACATGTCCATCATGTCACATCCTGCAATCTTCAGGTCATTGTTGTTCAGGACTGTAGTGAGTTCAAGACAATTATATGATCAACATTAATGAAATAAAGACGCACAATTATACAACTTTTTAAAAATTAACTGACTTAATTGTCTTTCCGAGCGAATTACTGCAAATGAAGTCTACAACAAAAGAATAATTCAGACATTACATTATAACGCTGTATTCCTTATCTAACCAATAAAAAAACAGCTTTTGAAATATTCTTGCTGCAGTTCAATTGACAGCTGGGCAGATTGTTTAGTGATTGTTTGATGCATTAACTAAATGGAAGAGCAAGTTTTAAAACTGTGCTCCACCATGCACGTGATTTTCCTCGAAAAACCTTGTGGAGATCATAACAGGAATAATCCATTCTAATCACTGCCATAATAACACATTTTATGATTAAAAAATGATAAGGGTATTTCATATTGCGATTTATAACAGTTTAGACGTCATGCTCAGCCATGAACTGTAAACCACTTGGCTCAGATTATGTAGGTAATGGTTTTCATCCTTGAGAGCGTTGGGTTTATAGATTGTGTAGAAAGGGAGCTTTTAGAGTTAGAGTTGACTTTCCTTGGTTTGTTGTGTGTATTTACTGTTTTAATGCATTTTGGGTTGCTTCATTATGCACAAATAGTAAGTAGTTTCATTTGATGGAGAGAGAGAAAGAAGCAAAAGCAATAAATTGAAAAAGACACAAGCAACAAATTAATCAGAACTAATATATGATATGATATGCAATTAGGTACGGTTTATAAATAGTATCTATAATTATACGAGGACAGTGTTTTCTGTTGAATGTGTATAGTTATATTAGTCAAATTAAATACCAATGCAACATTATGGCTTTAAAGGACAACAATAATCATCAAGGTACAAAGAGTTATATTAGTTCAGCTATAATTCATTTACCTTGCAGGAAATTGCCAAGGAGCTGGAACTGACTGTTGGAACAATCATGCATAGTCATCTTGTATATCAAGACAGGCAAATCCCCACTGGTCATCTGTAACATACCACAACATAATATGCATTAAACTGTAATGCTATAATGCAATACCAAAACAAAAGATAAAAAATCAAAGGGAAAAGAAACATTTTGTAAAATAACAGCACCTGTAAGCTCTTCAGCTCCTTTGCAAAGTTAGATGTGGAAGCACAGTTATACTCAACGTGCACTGACAAGAAATCCACCTGTTCAAAATAGGAAAGATATCACAGTATATTATCTGAAACGTTTCATAATTAAATCAAACTGCTTATATTTTAGACTTATTATTGTAACACATTTATGCAGTATAGATGCATATATATGGATAACCAAGTCTAAAAACAACTAGATTTCTATGCAAGAACAAGCTCACATACATTATTTCAAACAGAAATAATCTATTAAAATAGATATTGTGCCTCCAGTTAAAAGTGTGATTTCATTGAACGTTTAATCATTGCTATGACGGCGGGCAGAGACAAGGTGCTGACACACAGTCCTTCAGTATTTATTGCCATAGAGTTAAGATAAGGAGTGATAGAAGGTAGTCAGTATACTTTGGAGCATGCTGAAGATAATAAATGATTAAATATAAAAAAATAAGGCACTGTCAGAGCCTTGCTTGTGGGGGAAGGGATGATTGTAAAGCAATCAAGAGTTGGAAAACAATAAAATTACTGTTGTGGGACCTCTATATGCACATAACAACTATTAACAGAATACATTTACCACTCTGGTTCTTGGAAAGGTGTGGCTAGATAGAGGCTTTACATAAAGGGACAAAGTGTATTATGATAATGAAGTGAAAGGTGCCTACGTAAAATAATGTCCGAAAAATATTTGAAAATCCACAGTAAACTGGAGTATGATCTGAACCTAAGTCTTGTAAATTGAGAGAACTCCTAAATCCAAATTAGGTCATTGGAGATTTATCTAAATGACTTTTGTGCTATTTCAACGCAAAAAAATATTATTAATGCACACTACTAGTAGACTGTAGTGGGCTCAAAATATATTTTATTTAGCATGTACAGTCACTGTGATCACTGAATTTGTTGGAATGCATATAAAGTTGAGTGTAAATAAAAACATTTAAACATCTCCATCAACATTATGGTGCATATTTGAATAAAAACAGGCAGAATTCAAGATTGGAATCAACAATAATGATAGTACAGTTACCTCTAAATTCAAAATGAGTCAAATTTCAAGATTTAACATAGAAGATGTATCTTACTGTTCTTGAAGCTTTGATCTGGGAAAGAATAGCAACATCACTAGCTCTCAGCCCAATTGACAGACGTCTCTCTGTAAAAATGGAGGGATAAACGCACTCTTAAATGACAAATTCTGTATTAATCATTTTTTTAACCTGCTCCACTTCTTATATCAGCCTTACTCACCTTTGTCAGGAAAGCGATGATGGTAAAGCTGGTAAATGTTCCTGTTGAGCTCGAGGATATTTTTCAGAGGAGCACCGGCAGCCTGCCCATTATGCCAAATATCATCCAAGTCACTCAGTGTCACCCAGGAGTGTGCCAGGGCTCCAAAGTGTGCCAGGGCAAACTCTGCATACTGCTGAAACTTCTCAACCAGTTCCTTGCTCTCCCAGCCTCCGTACCTCAATCTCAGAACTTCTGGTATGGTGGATCCATGAAGGATGACCAGAGGCTGAAGGCCCACCTCCACCAGCTGCTTCAGCAGGGTCTGGTAGCAGGTGACCACAGCTTGCTGGGACTGCCCGGGGAGGCCTGTTGGGTTGAGTTGAGCCCATGACAGCGGCACTTTGAAGTGGGTCACCCCTCTGCTCTGGAGGTACTCAAAGTACTGCCTAGAACCTGGAGGTATGGGATCACTGCAGTCAAAGGCATCATTCACTCCGCTGCCTGAGCTGCTCAACGGTTGCTTTGTGAGAGGGCCTGAAAGAAGCATGAAGTCCTCTTGTCCATTCACCTCACTGCTCCAGCAACCATACAGACACAAAACATACAGGGACACAACACACAACCAGTACTTCATTGTTGCTGGAAAAGGATGAACTGATGTTAACCACTGACTGTAGAGCTTTATAAAGCTATGCTATTTTCTTGTCATTGCACAGTTACAAAATTGAGATCAATATCACATCCAAATGGTGTAAATTACAGTGTTTTATTGCAGCAGTGTGATATGGTCAGAAAGACTTTGGACTCACGTGCCAAGATGATAACTGTATCCCTGTTTTTTTCTTTTCTTAAATGTTTACTTTTCATGAGCACACAGATAAAGCACAAGATAATATGGCAGCTGTCAGTAATGACCTGTATGCTTCTTTCCTGAGACCTGTACAGGTTTGGTGTTTATCTTCAGAGTCCTTCGCACACTTAAAGTACATTCAACTTTTGAATTTGAAACTATTTTGACAACTATCATTGTATCCATCATTAACTATTACGAATGAGGAAATAAATGGTTTTCTCATTGTTTTTCTATGTTGCTGCCTGTAGTTTTTGGCATTGCTGTACAATGTGCTTTTTAAGATATAATTGATAGATCCCCATAACATCCAGAAAGCATGACAAAAATGTTATTTGGATTATCTAATGGAACAGATGTTTATATTTTATTAATAGTGTTGGGATCTCAATAACAACAATGCACAGATAATGAAAATATAATGAATCAGTTTGTTATTTACTAAGAGGGAAAATACATCATACATTGCACAAGGAGTTGGAATACATTATAGATAAGAATCACTGAATCATGTATCCAGATGTGTCTTAATCACATTTAAATTTGCATTTGATAATGTTTGTCCTTGACTTTGACCATTGTACATGACCAAATTTGTTAAGCAGACATAGGTAGAGAGTATTCATGCCTAAACTTCATGTTCTATAAAAAAAACTGTGATGTATGATTGACGATTATAAAATAATTAGTAATGACCAGTTATTATGATAAGCTGCCTGCTGCAGGTGAGGACTGCAACACGTTCCCTGGGCCACCATTAACATTTAAGCCCTGAACCTGAACACAAGCAGTAAGTGACATAACCTGGCTAAACACAGACTTGGAGGGAAAAAACAAAAACAAACAAACAAACAAACAAACAAACAACAAAACAACCAATTTGATTACTTTCAATAATCTATTACTTTTAAAACTCGGGGTAAACTCAAGTGACTGTGGGCGTTTGTGTAAACGATAGTAATTCATTATATATTTCAATAGCTTAACAGTTGAATCCAACATTATATGTCAATTATTGTGTATGTTTATTTTAATCAACTTCTTGGTAAATGGTAAATGGACTGTACTTATATAGCGCTTTTCTAGTCTGTGCGACCACTCAAAGTGCTCTACATCACATGTCATTCACCCTTTCACACACATTCATACACTGATGGCAGGGGCTACCACGCAGGGTGCCAACCTGCTCATCAGAGGAGTCTAACCATTCACACACCGTTGGCACAGCAACGGGAGCAATTAGGGGTTAAGTGTCTTGCCCAAGGACACATCGACATGTGGACTGGAGGAGCCAGGAATTGAACCACCAATCTTCCAATTGAAAGACGACCGCTCTGCCTCCTGAGCCACAGTTCACCAATCACAAGCGATTGGTGAACAAAATTCAACTTGAAACAACCATAAAATGGCCATAATGATCATAATATTGATTACATCTTCTGTAATCTTTAAAGCATTAGACAAATAGTATTTTGCACCTTTAAGTATATGTACAATTATGTTTCATGACACTGCAATATTTTTATTGCAACCATGTCATACAAGACTGCATATCAGTTTTTATACCGTGGTGTAAACAATATGTTTTATAGTTTTAAAGCTGAATATGATGATAAACCTTTAGCTTTTATTTCTTCATGACCTCTACACATATGTTTATTACCTTTCATCATAAATATCTTCTGTTTTCTCTTGGACCCTTTGAATTTGATCAAAGGCACTTGAGGTTGTGACCACTCTTACTAAACGTATCATAAAGTATCATAGCAGTGACTTGCAGGAGTGTCAGTTATGAAACTCTGGTCTGACTGAATGTTTAAGCTTGTAAACAACACGCCTATAAAAGGTGAGCCATCCAGGGGCTCAGTCATCTCTCCACACTCTGACAATATGTCATACCTGTGGAAGCTTCTCTTTGTGTGTTTGATAACTGTGTATGGATGCAAGTGCCAGCAAAATGATGAGCAACATCAAGCCATTTTTCTTGCTGGTCCCATGACCAACGAACAGGTGAAAGACCTGAATGTTAAACCTTCCGAAGGGGCACTGATGGACACCTTTGACTGCACTGGTCCCATACCTCCAGGTTCTAGGCAGTACTTTGAGTACCTCCACGGCAGAGGGGTGACCCACTTCAAAGTGCCGCTGTCATGGGCTCAGCTTCTACCTACAGGCCTTCCAAGCCAGCCACAACAAACTGTGCTTACCTGCTACCAGACCCTGCTGAAGCAGCTGGTGGAGGTGGGCCTTAAGCCTCTGGTCATCCTTCATGGATCAACAGTGCCAGAAGTTTTGAAATCGATGTATGGAGGCTGGGAGAGCCAGGAGCTGATCGAGGTGTTCCAGCAGTATGCAGAGTTTGCGTTTAGAGAGTTTGGAGAGCTGGCAGACTCCTGGGTGACTCTGAGTCACTTGGAGGAGCTGAAGGATGCTGACCTACAAAATGCCCTCGTGGCACACACCAATATTTACCACCGTTACCATCAGTTGTTTCCCAGGGGAGGTAGGTGATCAATATTTCTTACTTAAATTCTTTAAACTTTCAACATACGCTGAACCTATCTTGGACTCTTCTTGGATAGGACTAATGATTTCTTGAGTAAAACATGTAGCTTTATTGAGTACGCAAACCTTTGAGTGTCTAGACTTAAGACAATATATAAACTACCTCTTGATTCCTCAAACAGCTCATCACTTTTTTATTCTGTATATTCCTGTTTTCCTTGCTTTTAACACACATAATTGTCTGAATTGTTTATAGCTCAAGCACTATTAAAATGTATTGTCTTGCTGCATTTTCATTGTGTTTATGTTTTCATGGTTTTGTATTTTTATGCTGTCTTGCTGCAAAAAGAATTTCCAAAAAAGATCTAGATCTAAATCAGTATTGAACAAAAAAATTCAAAATCAAAATTAAATTGTGTGTATGATACATTATCTGTCAGGTTATTGCAACACATTATTGCAGCTTTACAGTGAAATATTAGAATCAAAGAAGTCATATTTTGGATGGATAGTCAAATGTATATCTTACACTGTGTTACACTGATTTGAACAATCATTGCTGGATTAAAGATGTAAATTGTCAAAGTAATTTGCAAAATGTCTCTAAAAAGTAATACATATTAGCAGAAGCTAACATTTGCAGATAGTTGGCCTTTTTCAAGTCTGATTGGGGAGACATTAAAAACAGATGTTCTTTCTCATTTGATTATTACTAATCAAGTCCCTTTAAATAATTTGCTATTTTACCTATGATCCGAATGAATCAGGAGCAGAGATTGCTTCGTCATAAAATATAATCATTCTTATAATATTTTTCACCTCTGTGCAACATAATGACTGTGATTGATGAGATAAAGGTTTCCATATCTGTTCACCACATATAAAGGTCATTGCAATGGAGTAATCCAGGGGAAAGGAGAGTGTGCTCTCTCAGATAAAAAGTATAAATAAAGTGTGAATTAATATATTATGTTTTTCAGTATCCGTTGGGGTAAAAGCTAGCAAAGTACAAATCATCTGTGATACTCGACTTCTGGTAAGATCAACCATACTATTGTGTGACTAGTATTGATATGACTTATATGACTAAGACTTCTCTTAATAGATAATCTGTTAGATAAACTCTTTGTTAGTGTGATGAGGAATTGTGAAAGGTTTTCCACATTGAGCTAAACACTAATATTCATCTCCATTTCAGAAAGAAATAGATTTCCTGTCTATTAAAATTCAATATGACTGTACCACTGGAGGAAACCTCGCTGAGGGACTGCAAAGTGTCATGGTATGTGGCCTAAAAATACAGCTATGCATAATAAATAGTGAGCCCTTGCT
This sequence comes from Scomber japonicus, assembly GCF_027409825.1. Taxonomy (NCBI): domain Eukaryota; kingdom Metazoa; phylum Chordata; class Actinopteri; order Scombriformes; family Scombridae; genus Scomber; species Scomber japonicus. The sequence goes on from NC_070588.1 coordinate 8,599,808, forward strand.
GTCCTCGTTGGGGAATTAGTTGCTTATTTGGTTATTAATGAATTACATGCACTTATGTTGAATGTCTCTGTTATCTTGCAGCAAAAGTGTGAAGACAAACCCATTCTTTTTTATGAGGTGAACATCAAGGACTGTTCTCCTTATCAGGTTTTGTCTGATAACAAAATTGTAAAAGGTGATCTTTCATATTATGAATAAAGAGTTGCAACTTGAGATATACTGTAATCATTCACTATCATAAATGTGATTATTTGGAATTCATATTCAGACCTTTGTATTATTAAGTCTTATAATAAAGAATAGTATCATATATTCAGATAATTATATAGCAATGATACATCTCCTTTATGATACGTTTACAGTGTTGAGCAATGTCAAACAACATGTTCTTGGATTTGACATGGTGGATCTGTTGGGTACAGTCGACATCATCTCAAAAAGGTATCACAGTAGGCTACATATATAATATTAGGGATTTAATTAACCCTAACCTGTGCATTTTACTTGTGGGAAACTTTTTTTGTGGAGCCAGTTCAGCCAAAAAACATTAAATCGTTTATTCAGGAGATGTTTTGACTAATTTAGGATACAAAGTGCACAAATTCCACTCTGACAATTCTGACAACAAATGAAAACAGTGTAAAATAAACTCACTGCAAATGATTCCCAGTATGAGAGATGGGGTGAAGAGTTTCAAAGGAAAGGAGCACAGTGACGCCTATAAATAGATAACATGTTTTGGTATCTGTACAACAGTGTATTTGGATGCTCATATGTGTGTACAGGGGAAGAATGCTTAAAAGTAGTTTTATGCACAGAGGAGGGTTCTGCACTCTTGGGTTCTCCTTAAGTATTGCAGTCTAATTTTGATTCTAACATCTTGTTTCTTTTATCTTCAGTCATTTACATCAAAGTGATGCAACCTACAACAGAGACAATATTCACCCATCATCATGTTCCATAACCTACTGCAAAACATGGAATCATTTTGCCACCATGACCTCATATGAACGAGACACCTTCCTGAATGAGTCCTTTCCAGTTGACTTCCAATGGGCCACTTCGAGTGAGTCCTTCAAGGTCGAAGGCGGTTGGTCAGAAGGTGGGAAGGGAGAAACCATTTGGGACCGTTTTGGTCATGAAAACAAGGTTTTTGATAATCAGACAGCTGATCTAGCTTGTGACAGTTACCACAAGGTGGATTATGATGTCTATCTCCTTCGAGGTCTTCATGTCAACACCTTCCAGTTTTCCATCTCTTGGGCCCGCATTTTCCCCTCAGGCCAACGGGACAGTCAAACAGAGAGAGGGGCTGTCTACTACGACAAGCTGATCGATGCTCTCATTGAATCGGGCATACAACCTGTTGTCACTCTCTACCACTGGGATCTACCACAGACACTCCAGGACCAAGGTGGATGGACCAACACTTCTATTGTTGAAGCCTTCAAGGACTATGCAGACTTTTGCTTCTCCAGGTTTGGAGACAGGGTCAAGACCTGGAACACATTCAGTAGCCCCTGGGTGGTGAGCCATGCTGGGTATGGAACTGGTGAGCATCCCCCTGGTGTAAAGGACTATGTGGTTGCCTCCTATCAGGTGAGACCAATATTTTACTGTCCTGTAAATGATGATACACTATTCTGATACATTTAACTTACCATTCATCATGCCTCTACAGGTCACTCACAATATTCTCAAGTCCCATGCTGAGGCCTGGCATGTCTACAATGACAAGTACAGGACAAGACAAGGGGGAAAAGTAGGCATTGCACTGAACTCTGACTGGGCTGAGCCCATGGACTCCTCCAAACCTGAAGATAAAGCAGCTGCTGATCGCTACCTGCAATTCATGCTGGGCTGGTTTGCACATCCTATATTTGTCGATGGAGATTATCCTGCAACACTAAAGACTCAGATTGACCAGAAAAGAAAAGACTGTTCTCATTCTGCACCTGCCGTCCTCCCAGTTTTCACTACTGAAGAGAGCCAGAGGATACGTGGTACGGCCGACTTTTTCGGATTAAACCACTACACCTCCCGGTTGGTCAACAACAGTAATGGTGGTTGCACACCTGGTCCTCATGGGGTGGGTGACTTCAAGTCCCATGTGGATTCATCATGGTCCTCTACAGCTTCTGACTGGATCTATTCTACACCTTGGGGACTGAGAAAGCTTCTTAACTACATTTCCACTGAGTACGTGAATGTTACCAAAGTGCCTATTTACATAACTGGAAATGGTATGCCGACAGAGTACAGTGGAGACACTCTTGATGACACCAGTAGAATAGAGTACATGAGGAGTTACATCAATGAGGCACTGAAAGGTATGGTATCATTTTAAAGTGCAGCAAATGGTTATTCTTGTTAATGAAACTTAAACCTGTTTGAGTATGCTGTTCTTTTATATCTTTTTCAAAACCTGTTCTACAAAGCCATGTTACATGGTTGATGAAGCTCTTTATTGTCTCAACAGCTATACTTTTGGATGGAGTAAATGTGCAGCGGTTTACTGTCCAGTCACTCATGGATGGCTTTGAAGGTCCACAAGGCTACAGTGAAAGATTTGGATTGCACCATGTCAACTTTGATTCACCAGACAGGCCCAGGACTCCAAAGCAGTCTGCATATTTCTACTCCCAGATTATCCAGAAAAATGGCTTTGGATCAAACAAAGGTGGTGTTTTAAAAGGGGTAGAGATGCAACCTCACCGCCGTTCAACTGCTTTACCACCCTCAGAGGTTCCATCTAAATCAAAGGTTGTCTGGGAGAAATTCTCTCATCAGTCGAAATTCCAAAGAAAAATGTACCACTATGGCACTTTCCCACAAAGCTTCAGTTGGGGAGTATCATCCTCAGCTTACCAGATTGAAGGTGGCTGGAATGCTGATGGGAAAGGACCGAGTGTCTGGGACACTTTTACAAATAAATCTGCCAGTATCCCTGCTGATGCCAATGGAAATGTGGCCTGTGACAGTTACCACAGACTTGAAGAGGACCTCTACATGCTGCGAGCTCTGAGGGTGAAGTCATACAGATTCTCTTTGTCCTGGTCCAGAATCTTTCCTGATGGTCAGCGTACTTCCCTGAACCAGAAAGGAGTTGACTATTACAATAGACTCATTGATGGCCTGTTAGCATACAACATTACCCCCATGGTGACACTCTACCACTGGGACCTCCCTGAGGCTCTGCAAAAGCTTGGTGGCTGGGACGATGTTGGTATGATTGACATTTTTAATGACTTTTGTGACTTCTGCTTTGCCACCTTTGGCGACAGAGTGAAATTTTGGATGACCTTCAACCAGCCTCACACCATTGCATGGTCGGGATATGGACTTGGACAGATTCCACCAAATGTTAATATGCCAGGAACTGCACCATACAGAGTTGCACACAACCTGATAAAAGCACATGCTAAAGCCTACCACACATATGATGATAAGTATCGCAAATCCCAAGGTGGTCTGGTATCCATTGCTCTCAATGCTGACTGGTTTGAACCTAAAGATGTCAATGTTCCCCGTGAAGTAGTGACTGCTGATCGTGCTCTGCAGTTCCAACTGGGTTGGTTTGCACACCCCATTTTCAAGAATGGTGACTATCCAGATGCAATGAAGTGGCAAGTTGGAAACAAAAGTGAACTCCAAAGTCTTTCAGAGTCAAGACTACCTTCCTTTACGGAAGAAGAAAAGAACTACATCAAGGGGACTGCTGACATGTTCTGCGTAAATCATTACACTACAAAGATAGTAAGTTTTGTCACAGCTCAGCTTAAACCTCAGTCATATGTATATGATCGGGATCTGTCAGAAGCAGAGGAAGCTGATTCACCAACTACTGACATCGGCAACCAGAGAGCTGTAGCATGGGGCTTAAGAAGACTACTAAACTGGATCAAGGAAGAGTATGGAGATCCAGATATTTACATTACAGAGAATGGAGTAGCTACAAACACCCACACTACAGTTGATGACACAGTCAGAATATTTTACTACAAAACCTACATCGATGAGGCTTTAAAGGGTTAGTCTGCTCTTCATTTATTGCAATTCAATATCAAAGCTCAATTACCCAGAATAAGATACATGCCACCTGCTGGCAGCATACATACATGTTTGAGTTTTACTGATAATTGTATGACTTATATCTTAATACTTATATTTTTTACAGCTCATAATCTTGATGGCGTGAAGGTGAAAGGATACATAGCAACATCTCTCATGGATTCTTTTGAGTGGCTTCATGGGTACATATTTAGATTTGGGCTGCACCATGTGGACTTCACTAACCCACATCGACCAAGGACACCCAAACGCTCAGCTCATTATTATTACCACATCATGAAGGACAATGGTTTCCCTTTACCAGATGATGAGAAGATACTTTACGGACAGTTTCCCACAGGTTTTAATTGGAGTTCTGCAAGTGCCGCTTTCCAGGTATATAGCCAAGGCTACCATATTTATTTTCCTACAATGAATGAGAGAAATAAGGTACACTGGAACTTCAGCAATCTTTATTAAAGATGTTACAAATAGCATAAGGTGAAAAGCAATATTCCACAGCTGTTTTATCTGTGCTGCTCAGGTATACACAGAAGTAGGAATTTACCATGCCTAGTACTGTAAACAACTATTTTCTGATTTCAGATTGAAGGGAGTTGGAGAGCTGATGGAAAAGGATTCAGTATCTGGGACGAGTTTTCCCATACTCCTTCGAAAGTGGCAAACTATGATAATGGCGATATTGCTTGTGATAGTTACAACAAAATTGACGAAGATGTGGCAGTCCTGAAGAAGCTGAAGGTGACCCACTATCGTCTCTCCGTATCCTGGCCCCGTGTGCTTCCTGATGGCACCAACAGCCACATCAATGAGGCTGGACTGAACTACTACCATAGATTACTGGATGCTTTGTTAGCTGCTAATATTCAGCCCCAGGTAGGCAGTGTTGTGTTTGTTATTGATACATTTAAGGTTATAAGGACATTTCATTTCATTTAAATTTCATAACAAATGAAAGATATGTATGGATGAGGTTTGATACCGATCATGTGTTAAGGATTTTTATATTATATACTATACGGAATACAAGGTTTAAAACCTGTATGTGTAGGATTTAAAGATGTTCTGGCTTTGGTGGCTCCTAGTGGTAGCATAAAAAAGGCACTGACAGACAGCAATGTGTGTTACTAAAAAATATAGTTGCAAACTGCACATTACCCTCAGGATGTACAGCACTGTAGTCCACATTTTCTCTTTTCCTTTATTTTTCAGGTGACCCTGTACCACTGGGACCTTCCCCTGGCTCTGCAAAAAGATGGTGGCTGGGAGAATGAGACCATTGTCCAAAGATTCAGAGATTATGCTGATGTTTTATTCAGCCAATTTGGAAGCAGAGTAAAGTTCTGGATCACTCTGAATGAACCCTACATTGTAGCCAACCTTGGATATGGAGTTGGTAATTTTGCTCCAGGTAATCAAACAACTCTCACTAGAGATACTTCTAACTTTAACCAGTTATTGTGCAATTCAAATTCAACAATGCTTCATATAGCAAAAAAGTTGTTTTAGACTGATTGAAAACAGTTCAATCCCATCCTAGTACTAATAAGCACTTATTCTCTTTTTTGAGCCAAACCACCTTTTTTTTTTAACTTTGATCAGAGAAAAAGATCAAGTCAAGTTACAAAGTCAAGTTTGAATCTTTGCTTTAATTTGTGCTGCTCACCAATATTTTGCTTATAGTTTTTTTATGGATAGAGTTTGAGAGAATATGTGTGTGGACTTTTTCCAAAATGTTTGATTGTGTAACTAATTCTTAAAGACCCAGTTCACACATGTTATAAGACAAGGAAAAGTCTGCTTTGATGTGTCTAACATAGTCTTTTTTTTTAAAGTCATGAATTTCAAGCGTTGTGCTGGTCAGAATATGTCTCCTACTTAACTGAAAAGTCCATTCTCAGTGTATGTGTATTGGCTCAATGTTTCCATGTCACACTTGTTTTATACTAGACCATGATTAATTTCAAACTAGTTGTGATATTTCAAATCAAGCTTCTTAATACACATTGTAAACTGAGTGAGCACAGAGAAACTTTCCTCCCTCAGCAGATGAATACACATCATTCTGTACAGTGAAGCTCAAACATCCAAGTGAAGTAACAAAAAGCAAAACACATTTCCCAGCAGAGGACTTTAAGAGGGCTTAAATAACATGACACAATACATGTTTCTATTTACTGCTACTTAATATCCTATATTATAAACCATACACACTACTGTACAATACTTTATTTGTTAATGTGACAGTAATGTTAATTACACCTTAAATGTTTCAGGCATTACAGGAAAGGAGTACATTGCAGCTCACAACCTGATCAAGGCCCATGCTGAGGCCTGGCACCTTTACAATGACAAATACCGTGCAACGCAGGGTGGTCTCATCTCCATTACGGTCAATTCTGATTGGGCATGGCCACAGAACCCATACAAGCAAGTGGATGTTGATGCAGCCGAGCGCTACTTACAGGTAGATAAACAGATGTCAATATTAAAACTATTTTGCACAGTTTTTTTTGTTATTGTTTGTTTTGCCTTCACACTTTACAATGTGAGTATGGCTCGATACATCAGAAATTGCTCAGATATTGTCAGGAATACTGAAGCTCAGAAAAGTTTGTCAAGCGAAGATGTAACTGTCTTTCAGTGAAACGTTCTAGTACACATCCATTAAGTATCAAAAGCAGGTTAATAAATATGAATCTAATTTCTATTTTAATTTATTCTGCAGTTCTTTCTTGGCTGGTTTGCCCATCCCATCTTCAACGGTGATTATCCTGATGTAATGAAAACAATCGTCCGTGAAAGAAGCCTTGCTGCAGGTCTCCCTCAATCACGGTAAATCATCATACCATCAAAACACTGAAATCAATTTGGTTTCATATATAGTATAATCATGGAGTACACGGACATTTGCAATGCACTTGTTGTTGACGCCTCATTCAATAAATGGGCTTCTTCATCCTTTACTCTTGTTTTAAGATATGGTTGAGTAAAACTAAAACTAACTGCTGGGAGTACTATGTCTATGTCTTTAATGTAAATATAGAAAGATTCTGTATTGGATTTTTTTAAAAACACTTCCTCTCTTAACAAAGGCTTCCTGAGTTCACTCCTGAAGAAATTACGAGGATCAAAGGGACTCACGATTACTTTGGCCTCAATCATTACACATCCGTTCTGTCATTCCCCATAAACTATGGAGATCTGCAGACTTATGAAGGAGACAGGTAAGCTTGAAATAAAAAGACACCTTGATAAGATATTATGGTTGAGAATCAAACCCACAGCTAGATACTTTGACTGCTTAAATATGAATAACATATTTGCATAAAGGTACCTGAAAAATGTCTGCCTTGGACAGTAACAGAGTCAGAGTTACATGTTAAACTGAAAAAATCTGATGTTCAGGGGTGTTGGAGCCACCTCAGACTGGACATGGCTTGAATCTGGCTCCATCTGGTTAAGGATCACTCCAACTGGATTTAGGAAACTCCTCAAGTTCATCAAGGATGAGTATGGAAACCCGCCTATCTATGTTACAGAGAATGGGATCTCTGAACAAGGAGCAGTGGACTTGAATGACATCCACAGAACGCATTACTATGAGAACTACATTAACCAGGGCCTGAAAGGTACCACAGCCAATTACAATAAAGTATTGAACAGATCCATGGACATTTTATTGCTTTTGATTTTAGAATTAAAATAAAATTTCCCATAGCTGATTTTGCATGCCTGTTTTCCAAATTTACAGGTGAATAAGAATGTAATAATATATCTCTTATTATCATGAGCAAATAAGCACTTCTTATCAATCTTATAGCCCTTGTTCTGGATGGAGTTGATCTGAGAGGCTACACAGCCTGGTCATTAATGGACAACTTTGAGTGGGCTGCTGGCTACGCTGAAAGATTTGGACTTTTCTACGTGAATCACTCTGACCCCACTCTTCCTCGCATCGCTAAGAACTCAGCTTCTCGCTATGCCACCATCATCACTTGCAATGGCTTCCCAGACCCGGCTCTTGGGCCCCATGAGTGTTTGAAGCCTGAACCTGAAGGTAACGTAATGCTGAGTGAACAAATTTCAACAACTATGTAGAATTTAGGAAGTAGTGCCTTTAGATTTTAATTATTTGCACACTTGCAACAGTATGCACATCATGAAAACAAATGCAACTGATGCTAGATCCGATCCTATGTAAAGTAAGTAGTAAATCATTTAATTGTCCTTGTTTCTTGTCCCTCTTTTACAACAGCTACAAGTTCCCCAGCTCTGACCACAGAAGTTACTCTGACCACAGAAGTTACTCTGACCACAGAAGTTACTCTGACCACAGAAGTTGCTCTGACCACAGAAGTTGGAGGTACAATTGTCCCTATTCTGCCTCTGAACATGGTGGACTTCTTGGGTCTGGAGCTGTCATCTCATGACGCTGAGGTGGCACTTTATGTCATCTTTGTATTTCTTCTTGTAAGTGTTCTTGGTATCGTCTTTGTTGTATATCTGCTCCAGAAAGCATTAAAGACGTCAAAGAAAGCAGCTGTGGATGCTGTTAAGATGGAGAGACTGTGAAGAAAGTTTTAGAAAGGATCAAGTACAATACGAATCAATTTGTCTTAGCTTTATAAACAGCTACTTATGAAAATCAGTTGATAGCAAGCAGCAAGCAAGCAAAAAAGAAATACTTTTTAAAATTATTTTTTAAAGATTTTGTAGAGATTCTTAAACAAATTGATTTTTTAAAAAAGAAGTCTTTATTAAACTTTGTTACAAACATAAAAAAATGACTATAAATTGCTTTGTGAAACAATGCTGTTAAAGACTGATTATTCTTATTCAGTGTAAAATTTATAAACTGCGGGTAATGACATTGTTATCATTATTGGGTAAATCTGGTTTTAGAGCTCAGCACTGCTTCAACTCAAAGGCAAAAATCAACATTTGTACTCACTTCATTTCAGCCATTTCTGTGCCCTTTATGTCTTGTTATACTGAAAAAATCTCTAAATATTGGATTCACTGGTTTGTCGAAAAGTTTGTAAATGTACTGTTGTGATCATTACTGCTACTACAGAAATAAAGACTATAACTGAGTTGGCGCCTTTAAATCAATTTATAAATGGACACTGGCAGCAATATTGCTGTTGCTACAATATGGAGCAGTTTCACATTGTTAATTATTAACATTAAACTGAAGTTAAAGCTAAGGGTAGGTGTTTAAATTGAAAATGATAAATAAAAACAAACTGCCACGGACCCCAGTGCATGGCGAGGGACAGCGGTGGACTGGCAGTCTGGATCAACCAAAAAGTGGATTGACACTAACAGCTAACAGCAGGGGGCGCTAAGACGATTATTTGTCTGCAAAGTGTAAACAACGCTAACAAAGAAGAATTCATATTTAGTGGCGGACTGGCGGTAATAATGGCAGGCAGAAAACGTGTGAAGAAAGGTGGATGGGAAAAGTTAAAAGAAAAGAAAGCCAAGTCTCTCTAGACAGATACATCAAAATGTAAAAAGCTCACATAGCTTTTTGGCTGCAGTGCAGCTCCCAGCAGCTGCCAGCAGCAGCAGTAATGTAGTCCTAGACATTGGCCAAAGCATCGTCCAGCAAAAGTGAGGAGCAGGTGGAAGTTGAACCTGATGAGCATCGACAGGCTGGACATGATGAGGGACAGACAGCAGAGGTACTGGTAAGTGGCAGCCAGGCAGTAATTAAGTATTAAGATTTCTACTTTGATCCAAACATCAGAAATGTCATTATTAAGGTCACACATATACCGGACAGTCAAACAAGAGTATATTTCCAAATAAATTATAAATATTTGACAGTTCTACAATTCATATAAAATAATTGGGTGTTTTCAATGGCCACAGAAAGTGTCTATGCATAATGTCAAAACAGGTCCTGACAAAATACATTTTGTCTGTAAAACACTAAAATGTATATCTTGAACGGGCAATAATTTGGACATCTTAATGATGAAGAGGACCAACCAGGAAGTTATTAACATCTCTGGAGTGGTCAAGGGGTGGGTTTCTGAAATCGTGCAGATGGAATCTGCTCAACGGTTGCTTTGTGAGAGGGCCTGAAAGAATCATGAAGTCCTCTTGTCCATTCACCTCACTGCTCCAGCAACCATACAGACACAAAACATACTGGCTGCACAGGTAAAGCACAATAGAATATGGCAGCTGTCAGTGGTAATGACCCTTATTCTTGTTTCCCAAGACCTATACAGGTCTGGTGTTTATCTTCAGAGGCCTTGTGCAACACTTGAAGTATATTCAACTTTTGAATTTGAAATCAGCTTTGCCATTGATTTTCTATGCTGCTGCCTGTAGTTTTTGGCACTCTTGTACAGTATGTTTTACATGACATCAAATGTTGTTTGGATTATCTGATTTATTATTAGTCTTGGAATCTCAAGAACAACAATGCACAGAAGCTTACACACCTTGTCGTAAGCTATTTGAGGCCTGCATTCACATCTGAGGGAAAAGACATCATACATTGCACAAGGAGTTGGAATACATTATAGATAAGAATCACTGAATCATCTATCCAGATCTGTCTTAATCACATTTAAATTTGCATTTGATAAGATGTGTGTCCTTGATGAAAAGAATTGATTGGATTGGAATTTGACAAAACTCAACAATCATGCATTTTTGGAGAGGACTTTGTCTATTGTACATAATCAAATTTGTTTAGCAGACATAGATAGAGAGTATTGATGCCTAAACTTCATGTGCAACTTCAGGCACATCTACATCAAAACTGTGATGTATGATGTGTAATATCAGTTATACTGCTAAAAAAATCATTAGTAATGGATGCAATAATTATGTAATGACCAGTTATTATGATAAGCTGCCTGCTGCAGTTGAGGATTGCTACACGTTCCCTGGGCCACTGTTAACATTTGAGCCCTGAACCTGAAACACAAGCGACACGTGACATAACCTGGCCAAACACAGACTTGGAGGGAAAAAACAAACAAAACCAAACAACAAAAACAACAGATTTGATTACTTTCAATAATAATTGAATGATCTATTACTTTTAAAAAATTAGGGTAAACTCAAGTGACTATGGGCATTTCTTCATGACCTCTACACAGATATTTATTACCTTTCATCATAAATATCTTCTGTTTTCTCTTGACCCTTTGAATTTTATCAAAGGCAATCAAGATTGTGACCACTCCTAGCAAACATATCATAAAGTATCACAGCAGTGGCGACCTTCTTGCAGGAGTGTCAGTTATGAAACTCTGGTCTGACTGAATGTTTAAGCTTGAACACAACACGCCTATTCATACACTGATGGCAGGGACTACCACAACAACGGGAGTTAGGGGTTAAGTGTCTTGCCCAAGGACACATCGACATGTGGACTGGAGGAGCCAGGAATCGAACCACCAATTTTCCAATTGAAAGACGACCGCTCTACCTCCTGAGCCACAGTTCACCAATCACAAGCGATTGGTGAACAAAATTCAACTTGAAACAACCATAAAATGGCCGTAATGATCATAATATTGATTACATCTTCTGTAATCTTTAAAGCATTAGACAAATAGTATTTTGCACCCTTAAGTATATGTACAATTATGTTTCATGACACTGCAATATTGATGTTTTTATTGCAACCATGTCATACAAGACTGCATATCAGTTGTTATACCGTGGTGTAAACAATATGTTTTATAGTTTTAAAGCTGAATATGATGATAAACCTTTAGCTTTTATTTCTTCATGACCTCTACACAGATGTTTATTACCTTTCATCATAAATATCTTCTGTTTTCTCTTGGACCCTTTGAATTTGATCAAAGGCACTTGAGGTTGTGACCACTCTTACTAAACGTATCATAAAGTATCATAGCAGTGATGACCTTCTTGCAGGAGTGTCAGTTATGAAACTCTGGTCTGACTGAATGTTTAAGCTTGTAAACAACACGCCTATAAAAGGTGAGCCATCCAGGGGCTCAGTCATCTCTCCACACTCTGACAATATGTCATACCTGTGGAAGCTTCTCTTTGTGTGTTTGATAACTGTGTATGGATGCAAGTGCCAGCAAAATGATGAGCATCAAGCCATTTTTCTTGCTGGTCCCATGACCAACGAACAGGTGAAAGACCTGAATGTTAAACCTTCCGAAGGGGCACTGATGGACACCTTTGACTGCACTGGTCCCATACCTCCAGGTTCTAGGCAGTACTTTGAGTACCTCCACGGCAGAGGGGTGACCCACTTCAAAGTGCCGCTGTCATGGGCTCAGCTTCTACCTACAGGCCTTCCAAGCCAGCCACAACAAACTGTGCTTACCTGCTACCAGACCCTGGTGAAGCAGCTGGTGGAGGTGGGCCTTAAGCCTCTGGTCATCCTTCATGGATCAACAGTGCCAGAAGTTTTGAAATCGATGTATGGAGGCTGGGAGAGCCAGGAGCTGATCGAGGTGTTCCAGCAGTATGCAGAGTTTGCGTTTAGAGAGTTTGGAGAGCTGGCAGACTCCTGGGTGACTCTGAGTCGCTTGGAGGAGCTGAAGGATGCTGAGCTACAAAATGCCCTCGTGGCACACACCAATATTTACCACCGTTACCATCAGTTGTTTCCCAGGGGAGGTAGGAGATCAATATTTCTTACTTTAATACTTTCAGCATACTCTGAACCTATCTTGGACTCTTCTTGGATAGGACTAATGATTTCTTGAGTAAAACATGTAGCTTTATTGAGTACGCAAACCTTTGAGTGTCTAGACTTAAGACAATATATAAACTACCTCTTGATTCCTCAAACAGCTCATCACTTTTTTATTCTGTATATTCCTGTTTTCCTTGCTTTTAACACATACTTATTGTCTGAATTGTTTATAGCTCAAGCACTTTTAAAATGTATTGACTTGCTGCATTTTCATTGTGTTTATGTTTTCATGGTTTTGTATTTTTATGCTGTCTTGCTGCAAAAAGAATTTCCAAAAAAGATCTAGATCTAGATCAGTATTGAACAAAAAAACTAAAAAACATTTATCAAAACCTATAAGATGCAAATGTACTCAAATATTCTCCTGCCTTTAAATTTCCCCTTTAAATTGCATTTATGATACATTATCTGTCAGGTTATTGCAACACATTATTGCAGCTTTACAGTGAAATATTAGAACCAAAGAAGTCATATTTTGGATGGATAGTCAAATGTATATCTTACACTGTGTTACACTGATTTGAACAATCATTGCTGGATTAAAGAGGTAAATTGTCAGAGTAATTTGCAAAATGTCTCTAAAAAGTAATACATATTGGCAGAAGCTAACATTTGCAGATAGTTGGCCTTTTTCAAGTCTGATTGGGGAGACATTAAAAACAGATGTTCTTTCTCATTTGATTATTACTAATCAAGTCCCTTTAAATAATTTGCTATTTTACCTATGATCCGAATGAATCAGGAGCAGAGATTGCTTCGTCATAAAATATAATCATTCTTCTAATGTTTTTCACCTTTGTGCAACATAATGACTGTGACTGATGAGATAAAGATTTCCATATCTGTTCACCACATATAAAGGTCATTGCAATGGAGTAATCCAGGGGAAAGGAGAGTGTGCTCTCTCAGATAAAAAGTATAAATAAGGTGTGAATGAACACATTATGTTTTTCAGTATCCATTGGGGTAAAAGCTAGCAAAGTCCCAATCATCTGTGACACTCAACTTCTGGTAAGACCAACCATATTATTGTGTGACTAGTATTGATATGACTTATATGACTAAGACTTCTCTTAATAGATAATCTGTTAGATAAACTCTTTGTTAGTGTGATGAGGAATTGTGAAAGGTTTTCCACATTGAGCTAAACACTAATATTCATCTCCATTTCAGAAAAAAATAGATTTCCTGTCTATTAAAATTCAATATGACTGTACCACTGGAGGAAACCTCGCTGAGGGACTGCAAAGTGTCATGGTATGTGGCCTAAAAATACAGCTATGCATAATAAATAGTGAGCCCTTGCTGTCCTCGTTGGGGAATTACTTGCTTACTTGGTTATTGATAAATTACATGCACTTATGTTGTGCAATGTCTCTGTTATTTTGCAGCAAAAGTGTGAAGACAAACCCATTCTTTTTTATGAGGTTAACATCAAGGACTGTTCTCCTTATCAGTTTTTGTCTGATGACACATTTTTAAAAGGTGATCTTTCATATTATGAATAAAGAGTTGCAGGTAGCAACTGTAATAGTTCACTATTATAAATACAAAATAAAACCTAATTAATGTAAATATTTGGGATTCATATTCAGACAGTTAGTTATTTAATAACTGAGATAGACTGCACTTATTATTATGTCACACATCACATATTCAGATAATTGTACAACAATGTAGGATAAAGGCATGCTATGATACGTGATATTTATGATACATCTCTTTTATTATACTTTTACAGTGCTGAGTAATGACGATCAGTATATTCTTGGATTAGACATGGTGGATCTGTTGGATCCAGTCGACATCATCTCAGAAAGGTATCACAATACATATAAAACATTAGGGATTTAATTAACCATATATCCTTGTTGTGGAGCTAGTTCAGCCAAAAAACATTAAATCGTTTATTCAGGAGATGTTTTGACTAATTTAGGATACAAAGTGCACAAATTCCACTCTGACAATTCTGACAACAAATGAAAACAGTGTAAAGTAAACTCACTGCAAATGATTCCCAGTATGAGATATGAGGTGAAGAGTTTCAAAGGAAAGGAGCACAGTGACGCCTATAAATAGATAACATGTTTTGGTATCTGTACAACAGTGTATTTGGATGCTCATTTGTGTGTACAGGGGAAGAATGCTTAAAAGTATTTTTATGCACAGAGGAGGGTTCTGCACTCTTGGGTTCTCCTTAAGTATTGCAGTCTAATTTTGATTCTAACATCTTGTTTCTTTTATCTTCAGTCATTTACATCAAAGTGATGCCACCTACAACAGAGACAATATTCACCCATCATCATGTTCCATAACCTACTGCAAAACATGGAATCATTTTGCCACCATGACCTCATATGAACGAGACACCTTCCTGAATGAGTCCTTTCCAGTTGACTTCCAATGGGCCACTTCGAGTGAGTCCTTCAAGGTCGAAGGCGGTTGGTCAGAAGGTGGGAAGGGAGAAACCATTTGGGACCGTTTTGGTCATGAAAACAAGGTTTTTGATAATCAGACAGCTGATCTAGCTTGTGACAGTTACCACAAGGTGGATTATGATGTCTATCTCCTTCGAGGTCTTCATGTCAACACCTTCCAGTTTTCCATCTCTTGGGCCCGCATTTTCCCCTCAGGCCAACGGGACAGTCAATCAGAGAGAGGGGCTGTCTACTACGACAAGCTGATCGATGCTCTCATTGAATCGGGCATACAACCTGTTGTCACTCTCTACCACTGGGATCTACCACAGACACTCCAGGACCAAGGTGGATGGACCAACACTTCTATTGTTGAAGCCTTCAAGGACTATGCAGACTTTTGCTTCTCCAGGTTTGGAGACAGGGTCAAGACCTGGAACACATTCAGTAGCCCCTGGGTGGTGAGCCACGCTGGGTATGGAACTGGTGAGCATCCCCCTGGTGTAAAGGACTATGTGGTTGCCTCCTATCAGGTGAGACCAATATTTTACTGTCCTGTAAATGATGATACACTATTCTGATACATTTAACTTACCATTCATCATGCCTCTACAGGTCACTCACAATATTCTCAAGTCCCATGCTGAGGCCTGGCATGTCTACAATGACAAGTACAGGACAAGACAAGGGGGAAAAGTAGGCATTGCACTGAACTCTGACTGGGCTGAGCCCATGGACTCCTCCAAACCTGAAGATAAAGCAGCTGCCGATCGCTACCTGCAATTCATGCTGGGCTGGTTTGCACATCCTATATTTGTCGATGGAGATTATCCTGCAACACTAAAGACTCAGATTGACCAGAAAAGAAAAGACTGTTCTCATTCTGCACCTGCCGTCCTCCCAGTTTTCACTGCTGAAGAGAGCCAGAGGATACGTGGAACAGCCGACTTTTTCGGATTAAACCACTACACCTCCCGGTTGGTCAACAACAGTAATGGTGGTTGCACACCTGGTCCTCATGGGGTGGGTGACTTCAAGTCCCATGTGGATTCATCATGGTCCTCTACAGCTTCTGACTGGATCTATTCTACACCTTGGGGACTGAGAAAGCTTCTTAACTACATTTCCACTGAGTACTTGAATGTTACCAAAGTGCCCATTTACATAACTGGAAATGGTATGCCGACAGAGTACAGTGGAGACACTCTTGATGACACCAGTAGAATAGAGTACATGAGGAGTTACATCAATGAGGCACTGAAAGGTATGGTATCATTTTAAAGTGCAGCAAATGGTTATTCTTGTTAATGAAACTTAAACCTGTTTGAGTATGCTGTTCTTTTATATCTTTTTCAAAACGTGTTCTACAAAGCCATGTTACATGGTTGATGAAGCTCTTTATTGTCTCAACAGCTATACTTTTGGATGGAGTAAATGTGCAGCGGTTTACTGTCCAGTCACTCATGGATGGCTTTGAAGGTCCACAAGGCTACAGTGAAAGATTTGGATTGCACCATGTCAACTTTGATTCACCAGACAGGCCCAGGACTCCAAAGCAGTCTGCCTACTTTTACTCCCAAGTTATTGAGAAAAATGGCTTTTCTTCCAAAAAACAGAATTTAAATGCACATGGATTGAAAAATACAGAGTCAAACAAGTTTTCTTCAATGCCACCTTCTACGGTCCCATCCCAAGCCAAGAACGTTTGGAGGAAATTCTCAAACCAAACAAATTTTCTGAGAAAATTGTATCATTATGGCACTTTCTCACAAGGCTTCAGTTGGGGAGTATCATCCTCAGCTTACCAGATTGAAGGTGGCTGGAATGCTGATGGGAAAGGACCGAGTGTCTGGGACACTTTTACAAATAAATCTGGCAGTATCCCTGCTGATGCCAATGGAAATGTGGCCTGTGACAGTTACCACAGACTTGAAGAGGACCTCTACATGCTGCGAGCTCTGAGGGTGAAGTCATACAGATTCTCTTTGTCCTGGTCCAGAATCTTTCCTGATGGTCAGCGTACTTCCCTGAACCAGAAAGGAGTTGACTATTACAATAGACTCATTGATGGCCTGTTAGCATACAACATTACCCCCATGGTGACACTCTACCACTGGGACCTCCCTGAGGCTCTGCAAAAGCTTGGTGGCTGGGACGATGTTGGTATGATTGACATTTTTAATGACTTTTGTGACTTCTGCTTTGCCACCTTTGGCGACAGAGTGAAATTTTGGATGACCTTCAACCAGCCTCACACCATTGCATGGTCGGGATATGGACTTGGACAAATTCCACCAAATGTTAAGAAGCCAGGAACTGCACCATACAGAGTTGCACACAACCTGATAAAAGCACATGCTAAAGCCTACCACACATATGATGATAAGTATCGCAAATCCCAAGGTGGTCTGGTATCCATTGCTCTCAATGCTGACTGGTTTGAACCTAAAGATGTCAATGTTCCCCGTGAAGTAGTGACTGCTGATCGTGCTCTGCAGTTCCAACTGGGTTGGTTTGCACACCCCATTTTCAAGAATGGTGACTATCCAGATGCAATGAAGTGGCAAGTTGGAAACAAAAGTGAACTCCAAAGTCTTTCAGAGTCAAGACTACCTTCCTTTACGGAAGAAGAAAAGAACTACATCAAGGGGACTGCTGACATGTTCTGTGTAAATCATTACACTACAAAGATAGTAAGTCATGTCACAGCTCAGCTTAAACCTCAGTCATATGTATATGATCTGGATTTGTCAGAAGCAGAGGAAGCTGATTCACCAACTACTGACATTGGCAACCAAAGAGCTGTAGCATGGGGCTTAAGAAGACTACTAAACTGGATCAAGGAAGAGTATGGAGATCCAGATATTTACATTACAGAGAATGGAGTAGCTACGAACACCAAGACTACAGTTGATGACACAGTCAGAATATTTTACTACAAAACCTACATCGATGAGGCTTTAAAGGGTTAGTCTGCTCTTCATTTATTGCAATTCAATATCAAAGCTCAATTACCCAGAATAAGATACATGCCACCTGCTGGCAGCATACATACATGTTTGAGTTTTACTGATAATTGTATTACTTATATCTTAGTACTTATATCTTTTACAGCTCATAATCTTGATGGCGTGAAGGTGAAAGGATACATAGCAACATCTCTCATGGATTCTTTTGAGTGGCTTCATGGGTACATATTTGGATTTGGGCTGCACCATGTGGACTTCACTAACCCACATCGACCAAGGACACCCAAACGCTCAGCTCATTATTATTACCACATCATGAAGGACAATGGTTTCCCTTTACCAGATGATGAGAAGATACTTTACGGACAGTTTCCCACAGGTTTTAACTGGAGTACTGCCAGTGCCTCTTACCAGGTATATGGGCATGGGCATTTCAAAGACAGCAAGCTTTATTGAAGATTTTACAAACTCTCTAAGTAACATTTGGTGAAAAGCAATATTCCACAGCTGTTTTATCTGTGCCGCTCAGGTATACACAGAAGTAGGAGTTTCCCATGCCTAGTACTGTAAACAACTATTGTCTGATTTCAGATTGAAGGGAGCTGGAGAGCCCACGGAAAAGGACTCAGTATCTGGGACAAGTTTTCCCATACTCCTTTGAGAGTGGGCAACAATGACAATGGCGATACTGCTTGTGATAGTTACAACAAAATTGACGAAGATGTGGCAGTCCTGAAGAAGCTGAAGGTGACCCACTATCGTTTCTCCATATCCTGGCCCCGTGTGCTTCCTGATGGCACCAACAGCTACATCAATGAGGCTGGACTGAACTACTACCATAGATTACTGGATGCTTTGTTAGCTGCTAATATTCAGCCCCAGGTAGGCAGTGTTGTGTTTATTATTGTTAAACATAAGGTGTCAGATAATTCATTTAATTTAAATTTCATAACAAATTCATGTTATGTGTCAATCAGGTTATTGTGTGTATGTTGAACAAGTGCAAAGGACAGACAGGGTGTCCATAAAGTATCTTTACAATTTAACAAATTTATTACAAATGCAAATTAATAGACAAATCTGTGGACATAATTTAATACACCTCTATATAGACACCATTAGTTGCACGAAGCACATCAAGAGAGTACTCGATTTCTTGCCTTGTTCACTGAGGATGGTAGGATGTAAAATGTTTTGGCTTTGGTGGCTCCTAGTGGTAGCATAAAAAAGGCATTGGCAGACAACAATGTGTGTTACTAAAAAATATAATTTCAAACTGCACTTCACCCTCAGGATGTACAGCACTGTAGTCCACATTTTCTCTTTTCCTTTATTTTTCAGGTGACCCTGTACCACTGGGACCTTCCCCTGGCTCTGCAAAATGTGGGTGGCTGGCAAAATGAGACCATTGTCCAAAGATTCAGAGATTATTCTGATGTTTTATTCAGCCAATTTGGAAACAGAGTAAAGTTCTGGATCACTCTGAATGAACCCTACATTGTAGCCAACCTTGGCTACGGATACGGTACTTTTGCTCCAGGTAATCAAACAACTCTCACTTGAGATACTTCCAACTGTAACCATTTAATGTGCAATTCAGAGATGCTCCATACAGCAAAATAGTTGTTTTAGATTGATTGAAAACAGTTAGATCACATTCCACCCCAGCACTAAAGGTAAACACAGAGAAACTTTCCTCCCTCAGCAGATGAATACACATCATTCTGCACAGTCAAGCTCCAACATCCAAGTGCAAAAAGCAAAACACATTTCCTAGCAGAGGACTTTAAGAGGGCTTAAATAACATGACACAATACATGTTTCTATTTACTGCTACTTAATATCCTATATTATAAACCATACACACTACTGTACAATACTTTATTTGTTAATGTGACAGTAATGTTAATTACACCTCAAATGTTTCAGGCATTTTCGGTAAGCAGTATATTGCAGCTCACAACCTGATCAAGGCCCATGCTGAGGCCTGGCACCTTTACAATGACAAATACCGTGCAACGCAGGGTGGTCTCATCTCCATTACCATCAATTCTGATTGGGCGGAG
Source organism: Scomber japonicus (assembly GCF_027409825.1). Classification (NCBI taxonomy): domain Eukaryota; kingdom Metazoa; phylum Chordata; class Actinopteri; order Scombriformes; family Scombridae; genus Scomber; species Scomber japonicus. Next base: position 8,620,044 of record NC_070588.1, read on the forward strand.
CCACAGAACCCATACAAGCAAGCAGATGTTGATGCAACTGAGCGCTACTTACAGGTAGATAAACAGATGGCAACCATAAACTTTGCACTGTTTTTTTTTTTCACCTTCACACTTTACCATGTGAGTATGGCTCGACACATCAGAAATTGCTCAGATAGTGTCAGGAATACTGAAGATCAGAAAAGCTTGTGAAATCAGTGAAATCCATCAAGTATTCAAAGCAGGTTAATAACTATGAATTTAAGATCTATTATAATTTATTGTGCAGTTCTATCTTGGCTGGTTTGCCCATCCCATCTTCAACGGTGATTATCCTGATGTAATGAAAACAATCGTCCGTGAAAGAAGCCTTGCTGCAGGTCTCCCTCAATCACGGTAAATCATCATACCATCAAAAACATTGAAACTAATGTGGTTTCAAATACAAAATAATCATGGAGTAGACGGACATTTGCAATGCACTTGTTGATGAAGCCTCATTCAATAAATGGGCTTCTTCATCCTTTAGTTTTATTTGTGATTTGGTTGAGTAAAACTAACTGCTTGAAGAAGTATGTACTATAAGGGACAAATTACTATTATTTTGGCTTAAGGACTTGGAGTACATACATACACTGCATACATATTATATCAATGTCTTTAATGTAATATATATGTGTATATATATTAGAATATGTTAATATAAATAGAATTCCTGGATTTGCATATAAGATATACTCTTCCTTCAAAGGCTTCCTGAGTTCACTCCTGAAGAAATTAAGAGGATCAAAGGGACTCATGATTACTTTGGCTTCAATCATTACACATCCGTTCTGTGTTTCCCCGCTGATCTTGGGAATCAGCAGGATTATGAAGGAGACAAGTAAGCTTGAAATAAAATGACACCTTGATAAAATTTGATGGTTGAGAATTAAACCCACAGCTAGATACTTTGACTGTTGAAATATGAATAACATATTTGTGTGGATGTACCTGAAAAAAAGGTTTGTATGTCTTGGACAGTAAGAGAGTCAGAGTTACACAATAAACTGATTTAATGTCATATTCAGGGGCGCTGGATCCAGCCGGGACTGGTCATGGATCGAATCTGGCTCCTTCTGGCTAAGGATCACTCCATTTGGATTTAGGAAACTCCTCAAGTTTATCAAGGATGAGTATGGAAACCCGCCTATCTATGTTACAGAGAATGGGATCTCAGAACGAGGAGCAGTGGACTTGAATGACATCCACAGAACGCATTACTATGAGAACTACATTAACCAGGGCCTGAAAGGTACCACAGCCAATAACAATAAAGTATTAGACTTGTTTTTCAGATTTACAGGTCAATAAGAATGTAATACTTAGATATCTCTTATTATCATGGGCAACTAAGCACCAAATAACCATTCTACAGTCTTATTTAGCCAATGCAATACATGCATGTTTAATGTACACATTCCTATTGATCTTTTAGCTCTTGTTCTGGATGGAGTTGATCTGAGAGGCTACACAGCCTGGTCATTAATGGACAACTTTGAGTGGGCTGCTGGCTTCGCCGAACGATTTGGACTTTTCTATGTGAACCGCTCCAATCCCACTCTTCCTCGCATTGCTAAGAACTCAGCTTCTCGCTATGCCACCATCATCACTTGCAATGGCTTCCCAGACCCGGCTCTTGGGCCCCATGAGTGTTTGAAGCCTGAACCTGAAGGTAACGTAATGCTGAGTACTGAGAATGTAGAATTTAGGAAGTAGTGCTGCCTCTAGATTTGAATTATTTGCACTTCTTCAATAGTCTTCAGTTGATGTTGAACAGTTTCAATATCATGAAAACAAATGCAGCTGATGCTAGATTCCGATCCTAAATGTAAAGTAGGTATTTGATCATGAAATTGTCCTTGTTTCTTGTCCTTTTCCTTACACCAGCTACAAGTTCCCCAGCTCTGACCACAGAAGTTGTCCCTATTCTGCCTCTGAACATGGTGGACTTCTTGGGTCTGGAGCTGTCATCCCATGACGCTGAGGTGGCACTTTATGTCATCTTTGTATTTCTTCTTGTAAGTGTTCTTGGTATCGTCTTTGTTGTATATGGGCTCCAGAAAGCATTAAAGAAGTCAAAGAAAGCAGCTGTGGATGCTGTTAAGATGGAGAGACTGTGAAGAAAGTTTTAGAAGGGATCAAGTACAATACGAATCAATTTGACAGAGCTGGTTCAAAACATAAAAAATATGTTTGTTCAATAATGCTGTTAAAGACTGATTATTGTAATTCAATGTTAAATTTATAAACTGCGGGTAATGACATTGTTATCATTATTGGGTAAATCTGGTTTGAGAGCTCAGCACAGCTTCAACTCAAAGGCAAAAATCAACATTTGTACTAAACTCACTTTCTCCAGCCTGTTTCATTTCAGCCATTTCTGTGCCCTTTATGTCTTGTTATACTGATACTAAATATTGGATTCATTGGTTTGTCACCAAGTTAATAAATGTACTGTTGTGTTCATTGCTGCTTCACTGTTTCCAATATTTATTTTCAGAAATAAAGACTATACCTGAGTTTTCCAGACGCTTGTGTCACTGTTATTGAATGGCCTCTGGATGGCGCCAATAAACCAATTTCTAAATGGACACTGGCAGCAATGCTGCTGTTGCTACAGTATGGAGCAGTTTCACATTGTTCAATATTGTACAATATTAAAATGAAGTTAGAGCTAAGAGTAAGTAGGTGTTTAAATTGAAAATGATAAATCAAAAAAACAAATGTTATGTTAAGCAGAGTGTACTTACACATTGAGACACATGGTTTTTGTTTTTTATTATCATTTCAACTACTCAAGGTCCTGATAATGCATTTCCCTGGGAGATTTGCTTATTTCTGACACTACAACCTGTTTCATGCCGATACAATGCTTACAGAATTTCCCACTGGGACTAATAAAGTACTTTAATTATTTGGAAGCCTGCAGTTTCATCCTCTGTGTTAAACTGGTAGGAAGTGAGTATATTAAAATAGTTTCAAATTTAAGAACCAAAATGAATTTGACATAGTAAACAAACATCTTCAGCTCTATGAGGAAGTATCATAACTTAACCATAATAAGGTTGGCTGTCTGGTTTAGAAGGGGCAATACACTACCGTTGGTTGACCTGTGTAAGCTGCCTATGTAGATTTGTTTAAAGACCAAAAAATGTCATGTTCATTTTGACTTGAGTCTTTATAAACTTGTTTTAATGCATGTGAAGTGCTTTGCTTGAAAGGTACCTTAGTAGGAGTTATTCACAGGAGTATTTTCTTTTAATTATTTCAACCTTTTTCCTGGACTCTCCTGTATACTCTGAAGATTTGAAGTCTCAGGACACAATCCCACACCTCTTTTGGTTGGCAGTGATACATCAATGACCTCTGGCTAGTAAACCATCACAACTTGAAGGAGCCAGTCAGACACGCTCCTGCATGTCTTCCCCACTCAATAACATGATCTACACAAACAGTTCTTCTCAGACAAGGGGCTCACAGGGTGAATGCTCATCTTCTCTGCGCTCCTGCTAGGATACCTACGCCTCGTCTCCAGGGTGACCTGCCTTCTCAACAGGATGTACACATTAACGCACAGTGGGTGTTTTGCCCTGCATGCTCTCACCTGCTTGCCCCTCAGCAGCTCTGATTAACAAGGGGTCTGTTCACGTCTGGCAGGATTCAGTATGAGTCAGACTGCATATTTCTGCATTGTTTAATTAAATGTTTTTGGTCAAGCTGATTAACTGAAAGTCTGATGACTTGAACGTGTATGTGTAGGTGCTGATCTGTGGGTTGTAAACATAGATATTGTTAAGACAGAGGAACAACAACTGTAATATTATTTTTTTTTAATTATACTGTGTGTGCAGTAAATACAACATAATAGGTTGCATGAAAAGTATCAACTTCAACTTGAATGCAGCCATTAAAATGCAGTGAAAATCCAGTGTCAGCAGACATTATTACAACATAAACATTACCGCCTCCATTTGTGTGCACTAACTATGGGAATAATTCATAATACAAATACACATGAATACATAAACAATAGACTGACAATACTGATAACAGTGTTTTGCAACCCAGTCATCCATATTAAATCTTAAATGTGCAACTGAGGAAGGAACATCCTTAAATTGGCAAACAAATTTTTTGAAAAAGAAACATCAGTTATGTGCCATATTTGCGCACTTGTTTAGAAGAGCTTTTATTATTGAAGTTCAGAGTCATCCATTAAGTAGCAAATAACTACCAGGTCGAAATAATAAGTCATTCATATATATTCAGTCTGCCCAAATGAATCTAACAAAAGCTTTAAAACATCAGTTTAACACAGGACAGTATTTCAACAAAAAACATTATTGTAGATTTCTCAACCAACTTTAATGATGTACCCAAGTGTGTTTACGTAAACCAGTTTTGTTTTTTTTAGATATAGTTATGGATGTATGGTATTTGACTTAAACAACATACAAATCATCTTATTGACAGTAGACATCATTATAGCCTCAAGACACTTGTTCGTCATCGGTGTCCATGACAACCAACATAGATATACACAAACAAACCAAACATATGAAATGTACACATCTGCTGCTCTGCGCAAAACACAGCGCGTCTGCCTTGCGTGCCATTACCACAAAGATGAGATTTGATGTTCTGCTGTTGTTTTAATCAAATGCTTGCTGTGTGAAAGTCTCCCCTTTGTGTCATGGAGGCAGAGGGATGGTGATTGCAAACTGCTGCCTGCCATCTTTGCTCCCTAGTAGGTTTTTATGAGCACAAGATGGAACAATAAACATACATCCTGACTGTGTCTGATGGGCACTTGCTTTTACATTTAGATTTTTAGCTTTTTTTCCTTCTGACGATCATTGTGACATAAAATGGGTGCTTAAATTACACTTTTTTTTCAGTAAAAAAGTTTTCCATTTTTTGTGTCTTTCCAGGAAAAAGGTTGAGATCTTCCTAGTTGAAATACTAGAGCAGGAAAACATTATTGTTAAAGAATCGTGTGGGATGGGTTGCTGGAACTGGAGCCTAACCAAAATGGAGAGGGGATATTTTCATTCCAATAATAGCAATGTGATACTTCAAGAATGTTTCCAGCTGAGCCGAGGCTGTTGGAGCCAGCACCTTCTGCAACACAGATCTTAAGACTATACCAACCGTCATTTCTATACGGTGCATTGAGGTGCATTTTTTGAAATAGGGGAATATAAAATTACTCACAAATCACTGGGAACAGTAAATTCACAACTATTACATCACATAAAAACCTGTGTCAGTGAATTTAAGTATATCCATCTGCAGTTTTGTGAATCAAAACATAAACAAGGCCAGTTATTGGGTGCCTGTGTTTCTGGCTTCAAAGTATACAGTATCATATTTTGACAGCTTGGTAACAAGGTGTCAGTATGAATATTATGGCATTGCATGGCTGGAAAATTTGAGTTGTAAAAAAAAAAAGTGTTTTCAAACATAACATCTGTAAAGAATTAGACTAATAAATGGTTGTTGGGTGTTGTTGTGTCTGCTTCCCGTGGCAACGTTAGATGTGGAAATCCAGGTTGGTGAACATGTTGCCGTGTGTTACTTATATGAGTCTAATTAGTGAAGCCCATGCGCTCTGTCTCTATGCCTTAAACACACACACAGAGTTGTGTTTCCATCACTTCGGAGGACACAACATTGATTTAAATGTATTTCCTGGAGACTTGGCATAACCACTGATTCTTTAACCTTAATACTTATCCTAACCTTACCCTAACCTTAAACCAAGTCTTCAACCTTAAATTAATTATTTACATTATGGAGAGTTGTCTTTTGCCCCCAAAAGTGAAGCGAAAGTGAAGCAAATATCCACATGTAACTGTTTAAAGTGCCAACAACATGAATAACACCTGGTGCATACACACACTTTTCGGGGGTATTTAGATAGACTCACATTCATTTCCTGGACATTTACCTTATTCTTAACCATAGCTTATTCTTAACCAAGCTTACCTAAACAACCCTAATACATACCTTAAAAATCAGTGTTTTACTATTTGGGGACAAAGCTTTTGACTCCAATTGCACAAGCCGACCCCAGTCAACTGCTCTTAAGTTTGGTTTGTATCCCTGAAAGTGAGTCATTCCCACTTGCACTTGCCTGCTAATGTACACACACACACACACACACACACACACACACACACACACACACACACACACAGTCACAAATCGACACTGCAACACATAAAAACACAAAAAACATATTTGACTGGCAACAATTTTTTTTATCATTGATTGATTGCTAGAGTTATTGTTTCTGCTTGATATGATTGTAAACTGAATATCTTTAGATTTTGGACAGTTTATCCCACAAGACAAGCTAAAATCTCATCTTGGCCTCTGTGATATTGTGATGAGGGTTTTTTTTTCCCTACAATTTTTTTGACATTTTGTTGAATATATGGTTATGGGTACTTGGCACGTTAGTTAATAATAAAAATAATCTTTAGTGGCAGCCATAGCCTCTTCATATTTTATTATTGTAAACACATGAATTGAAACAGTAATTTCTTCAGACAGAAAACCAATCATATGCAAACACACCCTTGTCAGCTAAGTAGGGTATTCACACTTAGAAGAGCTGAGTTTATGGTTATGTGGTTTGAGGCCAGTCACATTCCCAGACTGGCAAAGAAGCAAGGAGTGCCCTACCAGTCCATTCTTTTCTCATTGAAGTGAATGGGAAGGTATGTCCAAAACTTTTGACAGGTACTATAGGTGACACCTATAGTTAGCTCCACAAGCAGGAGAGATTCATCTATGAAATGAAACCCAAGTTTGTACAGAAGAGGTCTTTACCAAAAAGGTGTGGCAAGACAATAAGTAAAATGCTCTATATTCATTATAGGTTTTTTTTAAGGTTTTTTTAGACATTAAAGAAACACATCAATACTGGTTTTGGAAATGTTAAAGAACTAATAAAGCACCACTATAAAAACTCACTAACTGAGAAGTCCTCGTTAATCATCCCTGGAAATTAACTCTTCTTCATAAATCTTCATCATTATCATAAATAATGATGTTTCATGTCATTAAAATGTCAACCAGACTAGTTACATCATTCCTCTTAATGAAGCTCCTATGTTCTGTGTTACGCTCTTTACATACAGTAATGTGCACTGAAAGTAAAGTGAGGATGCTTACAAAACTAATGCTGTGAATTGTTTTAATTCTTAATTTAACTTTTTAAATGAACCTAAATGAATATTTGCGGTGTCCACATTGACCTTTAAAACAGCACCAGTTCTCATGCACACAGTTTTTCAGGTACTTGGCAGGTCGGTTGTTCCTGCATCTTGGAAAAAGTTGCCACAGTACTTCAGTGGATTTAGGCGGTCTCAGCTGTTTCTCTCTTCATGTAATCCTCGGACTGACTCCATGATGCTGAGTTCAAGGCTCTGTGGGCTCCATACCATCTGTTGTAGGACTCCTTGTTCTTCTTGTCAATAAAGTTAGTTCTTTATGGCATTGGCTCCTTGATGGTATTGCATAATGGATAAAAATCTAAATACCTAAAGTGCCTAAAACTGCTCGGTACTGTATGCATAATTTTTCATATAATACTTTTTGTTTTGTTTTGTATACCACAAGTGTTTCCGAACTCTTGACTACTTCAAAAGTTTAAAAAGCTTATTTTCATATGCTTGTCGATGAAAATGAAACACCCTCAGCTCAGGATGTAAAGACATCTGTCATCCTGACATAAAATGCTTAGCCACTAAATCAAATTGGAAAAAGCATGCACATTATAGTCAACACTGTTTGACTCAGGCCTGCTGACAAACTACTTAAGACAAGCCTTAGTTTGGATAAGGAAATCAGGAAATCAGGTAATAGGCTGGTGTTAAGCTTGAAGTGTGCAGCACTTGTTTTAAAGCCAGTTAGAGACCACTGCTGTGTGAAGAGTGAAATCTCCTGCTTAAAATTGCCCTATGTTTTTATTGAGATCATTATCACAAATATTGCCTTTGACAGAATCAATTTCCTCGTTTTGTGCTCTGTGGAGCCATATCAGCTAAATGTTGCATTCTTCCTTTGCGATCCCACTTTACAGGTCCCTGCACGAAATAAAGCAGGAATGGAAACTGGAGCAGGAAATTGAAAAGAGGGGTCCTGTTGTGTTGTGGAGACTGCTGTGCCTACTGCTATTTCCTCTGAACATGCCAGTCTCGCACACTCACCAGATGCATGTGTGTCCTGTCTAATAATCCTCAATGTCCTTGAGGGGACAATTCTGGTCAGACTTGTAATGCTATATTACCCATAGGACTGTTGCTGTTTCAAAGATTGATTACATTTTATTGTTGAGACACAGACATAGCAGTAGTATGCCATTTGGCATCCCCAGTTTGTCTTGGCTCATTCTTCATGCAGCCTTGTTGGCTACAGCACTTCAAAGGACATGCAGCATGATGGTACACAACAGCTGGCATACAGCTCTGTGTTTCTCTGTGGTTTACAGGCTGCTCACCAATGTTTGCCGAGTGCCAAAGCCAGATTAAAACACCAGAGTCTCTGCAGATTATAACACTTGATTTTCAGAAGTGAAAAGAGAAATATGAGTCACTGCAGTCTACTTGTGTTACTACATTTTACTTTTTTCGTTCCTTTTTTCATTTTTATTCTGCTTCTGCTTTATTTTTTTAGAGTACAAATGGAGACAGACATTTTTTGAAAGGGAGACAGGTGAGAGTAGACATAATCAAGGTGTAAATAATCAACTTTCAACACATGAAAAATGCATCACAACAATTTGTTTATGAAAAAGTTTGGGATGTAGCATCTAAAGCTGAAAAAGATGCACACTTCAACTTTCAGGCTATTGTGTAACAGGATGTGGATCTGTACAAAAATATAACTGTATATTTCTGACAAGATCATTGCAATGTCGTTGTGGCCTCCGCTCACAGAATGCCTTTGAACAACTTAGTCTGGCAGGTTGCACTGTTTGAAAACCCTAATTAGGTCTGGTTGTCTGGTTTGCCTCTGGTCTCCGGGAAACAATTAGCTGCAGTCCCACCATGACAGGATGCGGGCTTACTCACCCTGCTGAGTGGAACATGTGCTACTGTCTGCTCATTCTGAAAAAACAATAAAACAAACAAACACTTTCAGGATCATCAGGTAGAGGAGTGATTTCAGTTCTATGAAGGCCCCTCTGCACCTCCAAGTGGGATGAAAGTAAACTCTGCAGCAAGTCTGTGTTTCTTTTCTTCTCTTTTCTTTCACTTTCATAATTGTGATTTTGCACTGAAGAGAACTTTGCTAACTCCAAGTTGATCATGTAAAAAGTTTCTCAAAGTTTTCTGCAACTTTCCATGTAAGTGTCTTTACCAATTAGTGGGAAGAGGCAAGACTTTGAATCATTTGCAGTGAAATACCCAAAGATGAAGTCACATGATAAGTGATTATGTATCTTCAAAGAGACGATGGAGGTGACTGAAGCCAATCTAAGGATCATTCTTGGAGTTTCTAAACAGTAGATTTCTTCATAAAGCATATATATAAATATACAGCAGTATAATTTGATTTTTTTCCCCCTGGAAGAAACACTTCCATTGCAAATGCTTTGTGGAGAAAGCTCTGTTATCTCAGTACATAAACACGTCTTATTGTTGATTTAAAATGAGTTACACAAGCATATCACCAGAATAGAGAGACTTGTCATGGTATAAAGATTGCCTTGTACACCTTTGTGACTAATGATGTGATGTTTCAAGTCAGCTGGTAGTCAAACAGCTGATGAATGAGCCACTAATGGCAAAGCATAAATGATGCAGCTGATGCTAATCAGCTGATGCAAGTGTGACTTCAGTGCACTGCCAGTACTAATGTGATGCTCCGTTTAATCAAACATGTGTACTCAGGAGTCAGAAACAAATTTGACTATGTTCAAAAATTAATTATTACATGCAGGACATAATTTCAAATGATTTACACTGCCTAATTATTATTTGTGAAGAAAGTAGATTTTAGTGTCTACAAAAAAGAACTAACATTGTCACATGCACATCATGTCTCTCTCATCATGTTTGTCTTCCATGGCATTAAACAGCAACATCCAAAGAAAAAATTACACTGGATTTCACACAGAAATTTCATTTTAGAGCTGCCAGTTGAATCCAAATGAGTCAGTGACTCATATGCCACTCACTGCCTTGACTGCACTGCACATGAGGGGCAGAGTCAAATGTAGTTAAACTGATTCATTGTTGGATTCATGCACAAGTCAGGATGTGGTATTTAACCAAAAACAGGATTTTCCTTTACCAAAATATTGAATGTATTCATAGCCTAAACCTGTCTGAGACAGGATCTGAACTTTGGTCTCTAATATGAAAGTCCTGAGCTTTCTATGTGCTCCATATGACTTGCATGCAGTGTAATGTAGATGTCACACTTCCAGGATTGGACAAAGTAATGCCAGTGAATGTAAACCAGGCAGCAATTCGTGCTCCTCATGTCCTCCTAATCATACATGGGAATACATTATTATTATTATTATTATTATTATAGAGCAATTAATAGTATATATTATGTCTGAATAACAAGGAAGCAATCCTGAATCTAACAGTCTGATAATGTAGAAGTACACATAGTTTGAGACTCAGAGATGTGTCTGGTATCATTGGAAAGGTAACACTCTCAGGATTCTTGTAAAAGTGTCTGTGTGATTCTGTGACTTACTGACAAAGAGTGGCAGAGGTTACAATGATGGGGTTGTTTACTCGCCCAGAGGTTTGCCTTTACAATGACATGTGTACAGACATTCAGGGACCTCTCAGCGGGATATAGACACAATTAGGCCACAGCCACAGGTCTTGGCTTCATGTAGTCCAAATTTGGAGTCAAAAGACCAAAAAATGCCTCCTCATCACTCCAGTTCATAAGCCACTCGGCTGCCTCTGCAGCTGTGTATTTCTTTACCGTATGTAGCTGTCTATGTATTTATTTAGCTATAAAGATGGCAAGCCGAAGAAGAACCAACCGTGTAATAAAATGCCGAATGCATAATGATATGATTCAACTCTTTTACGCACCGGGTGCGCGCACAGACATTGGAGCGCGCCGGTTACGCTTATAGCCAAACTGAGAGCATAGTCAAAGTCCTTCTGTCTCTGGCTTAGTGTCATACGTCATACACCGTTGGAAACCTCAGACTATTGGCTAAAAGGTTATCAACTTCATTTCACCGAATATTTCCATTGGCTTTGGAGGCATGTACTGCCTAATCCTAAACACCGATTGGCTTGTGTATTGTGTCGTCAGAAGCGTTCGTAAACATAGACATATAAATTTATATGTCTATGTTCGTAAACATATGAGATGGACGCGCAGGTCAGGAAATGACGTAAACGGACCGTATAGGGTTTGTTCCGTGTGTATCACGTTACGTGTTGGACTAAATACATGGACACATTGAAGAAAGTATTTCGGTTTTATGGAAACGGATTTCATATTTCACAAGAATGGATACTTGGCGAGCTGTACAGAAAGTCCTGAGTCATAAGATGGTCGTTGTGGATAAAGGGAAGACTTTGAAGGTATGTAGCATTATAGCTTTTCTTACTTTAGCTGAGTGGCTAGCCGAGCTAATCGCTAATACTATTACGGCTGTGAGCAACCATATAAGTCTTGAGTGGGTTAGGGTTAGGCTTGAATGAATCAGGGCAATCTAAGCTTTCTAACAATGTACGGCATGAATATATATGTTTAAGGGTTGGTGTTTAAAACATTCAGAAGAACTTGTCGCTACCTCCTAACTTCCGACCCGTCCCATAGACGGAACAGCGTGCATTAAGAGGTTAAATAAACTACATATAGGTAGTAGTATGAGAATTAACCCCGCTGTGAATAACTGCCTTTCTCCTTAATTGCTTTTCTTGATTCAAAAACATAATCACCCTACATCAAAAGTGCTTCCAGGGAACAAAAATAATAAATTAGTTTAAATTTCACCAGGGAGCATAAACAGGACAGAGAGGTGTATTTGTTCTGGTGGATTTTACTGTTAACTGAAGTGCACAGTTATTTGACTCCTTCTGTGAATTTAAGTGAGTACTACAAGGTTTATGTCAGTCTTTTTACAACCTGTTTCAAATGTGGGTGAGTACATTTCTTTAGAAGGCCTATTATTGTCTTGATAGATGATGGTTGGTAAAGATCCGATAGAGATGGCAATAAATAGTAAACACTGGAAGACTAAAATTTGTGCCAATTTTTTTTTAACCTAAAACCAATTCCTTCACTTTTAAACAACTTTGAAAAGCATGTATGTGGTAAAAGTGTGCAGTACATGATACGAGTGCTCACGTGTTGAATGTGTTATTTTTATCAGTGAACCTCTTACATGATTAGCAGTGAATCACACAGCTTCCGTGTTTAGATTACTTTAGTGGCTCATATTCTCAAAGGTCAGCCCATAAGAGAAGAGAATCAGACACTGATTTACAGCCAACAAGTGAAGGGTTGTTCCCAGCAACAAAACCAGCACAATGTGACTTTTTATCCAGAGGGTTTAAGTGCACAGCCTGAGTTATGTAACACATGATAATCCACTGTTACCATAGTAATGCTGCTCACAACTGGCGTGGAGATTGTTCTCTGTTAGTAAGAATCAGACTGCCCCCCCCTCCTCCTCTGACTCTTATTTACTCAGATTTACAGCAAATATTTATAGCAACAATATGGTTTTTACAGTCAGTTTGCTGCTAATCATAACAGAACATGTAACATAAAATAACAGTACCAGCCAGAACATATTTATAATGATAATTATGATTAATTAGGCTATATTACATCAGGAAAGGACTAGGAAGAGAACCGAAAAAGGGAGAAACAATGGCAACAAGGATTATGCAGAGGTTGTAGCTCATATTATGTATGGGCTCTGCTGCTCTGGAAGGCTCTAATCTCTAATCTGTGTTAGTTAATGTTAACCCCTTTGGCATAATCAAATAAAGTTAGCTACACTTTCAGGAACCTACTAGGATGAGCCCTTTTTAAAGTAAGTCTTTTTTTTCCAGTTTAGGGAAGTAGGAAAGTGAAAAGGAAGATATTTGGCCTTCTAATTAAGTAGCAAGGTTAAAAATGCTATTGTGTGTTTCTTCGATGCAGACAGAGAGGAACAGCAAGAGATTACCTTAAGCAAGAGAGCTGCATTTTGTTTTATCACACTGTCGCAGCGCTTTTGATTTAGCTGGAAGTCTTCTTCTCCACACTTCTTCCTTTCAGATGTTCCAGAGGAGCATTATTGTGCAGGTTAGTGAAAAAAAAACATGGAACATACTCCTGTGAAGCTTTTGACTTGAGTATCAGCCATATAAAATGTACTGGATCGGTCGTTTCAGGTTCTGTGTAGGTATCCAGAACCTGGGGGTGCAGAAATACACATAATCCACTGAAATAACGCGTTTCATCTTCTTCTGTTGAACTCTTAAGCCAAATCTAATGAAAAACACAAATAAAAGAACGGAGTGAAAATTGAGAATCAAACAGCAGCTCCGGCTTTTGCTGTAAAGCTAAGAAGGATTTGCTAGATGAGCTATGAATTGAGCATCTGTGTGGCCGGCAAAGAGAGGGTCAACATTCAAAGAGAAGGTCAACATTAGTGGCCTGGGAAAGGAGCATGACTTGGGATTGTAGGATAGACATGAAGTGTATTTTAGACTAAAATTACAGTTTAAGTTTCAATTAAAAATTAAAATTAAATTCAAGATATTTCAATATTCAGGAGAAGGATTCACTCACTGACGATGCATAATGCATTATGACAGAAGGAAGATAATGTGAATAATTAGTCATGTCATAAATTACAGCAAAGACTGCTTTTGGAGAAACAGAACGTAAAGTATGGAGAGAGAGTAAAAACATGGCATGTGTGCTCATCTATCATCATGTCTCGCGAATTGTATTGAGAGGAAGTGAAAGACTGAGTAAGAAAAACAAGGAAATGCACTGGGGAACATAAACACATACAGTGGGGAGATGGCACATACGCAGGCAGGCATGACAGCAGTCATCTGAGGGATCCTCAGTGTCAGGAGACCCACGAGGGAGCCGTACACATCTGAACCATTGCCACTGTGTCTGGCTTGGCTTAACAGGATTGGCTGGTGTGTTGTGGCTTGGATACCATTAATCCCTCTTATCCATTTACTGCACCTTAAACTGTGGAGGAAGGATCTAAAGCGAGCTGATGCTATCCTCAGTTGGTTAAACCAGCAGCAGAGTAAAGCATCCGAAACCACTTACTCTATGTGCATTCCTTTGGAGTTTTGGATTACATGCCATGGCTCTATTTACTTCCGTTTTTTTAGTTAAATTGTGGCTTTATGGAATTGGTTGCAGGTGTTATGTGTCAGTCAGGTGTTAGCTGGTATTTCTATTCCATTATATCCATTTTTATTCCATTAAAATAACCTTGACATCTCTGAATCCACTTGATTCTTCATGTTTAAAAGGCACTTATCTCCCCTATTTGCAATACATTCTTTGTTTTCCTTCATGTTACATTCAATTCTTGGCTCAGGTCCTGTAAAACTAAACATTTACTTATCTAGGATCCAATAAGTGATAACAGCAACAATAATTACAGCACAATGTAACAGCAACAGGGCAATGTCTTTGGTTTCCTTATGTGACGATATTAAAATACAAGCCATATGTAAAATGTTGCTTTAAAGAAATACACTTTAATTTTAAAATATTCTCATTAAAACAAATAAATCATGTCGGATGGCTCTTGGATATAAATCGCTTAAGTCTGAAATAAAGTTGTCTCTTTGCTTGGACCACTGGGGCAAATCAAAGAGCTGAGCATTCATGACAGAAAACCCTGGGCCTTAATCAAGTTAGCTGGATGCACAAACACACGCCCTGTTAGCCTTTTTCCCTTCTTCTGTGGGTGGCTGAAATCTTGAAATTAAATAAGATAATGGAAAAGAGAAATGTTATTAGATTATTCCAAAAGGGTTACGAGTAAAAACCCCTGTTCTCTCTCTCACAGCAGCAGCAGTTTATAGCAGTACCAGCAATTTCCTCTGTTTATCTTATGTGGCACATTTACATGCCCTGGCACCTAACTCTGCTCCTGTTCCCCACTTTGAATCGCATTAACCTTCAGCGTGTGAATGTGCCAACGTTAGCTTATCTCCTAAAAGATAATGTTGTGCTCTCCAGAGAATGCTCGGCGATGGGGCGAGTTTGGAAGAATTGATCTTCCCGTCATAACGTGCAGGAAATCCATCCACTGCTGTCAAAGCAATATTACAATGAAGGCATACAATGTGTATTTCCCGCAGATCTTGGATGACTCCGGAGATCAAATAGAATTACCAGTCGTGTTCGGAGGAAGAGCGGAGAGATTTGATGAAGCAGGTGTTTTGAAAGGCCTGTATTGGCATTTCCGATGGGCTGATGACAGTGATTGTGTGTACAAGCTGTTCCTGTTAGCAGAGAGGAATTAGTTGTGGCTTACTAGTATTTTGGTGAGATGAAGACAAAATGCGTTGTGTTTTTACTGGTCTGGTCTGGTGTAGATTTCAGATCAATCTCTGTTGTGGATTCTTTGAGTTTCTCAGTGAGTGGAGGATGTGCTGATACCTGAAACTGTATAGGATCCCTTATGTAACTCCATACATAAAGTACAGTACAGACAATGAATGATTGGGCTCAACACTGTGGCTCTGTGTTGAGCAAATAAATCTTCAAATTATCATCTTGTGTTACATTCATGTCTCATTTGTCCACGTGACCAATTGTTGTGATGCAATTATCTTTATATATTTTGTCTTATTATACACATTCAGTAAAGAAGACTTTGTGTGCTCGTGTCATATGCCTTGAGTTGATCCCATCTCCCCTCAGCAGTTAGATGTTAAGAGGCCTTTCATTTCTCTGAAAACTCAAGCAGTCCAACGGATGATGATGATGTACACTCACAGGGACGACCCAGAATAGTTAGAAGTTATAGATTTATCTATTAAAGTAATCTGCAATCATTTATTCCTCAGTTTGCTCAGGAGTTTTAATCATCATTTGACATACCTAAGCGTAAGAGGGAAATTCACTTTTAATAAACGTCCTCTCAAATTTGGGTGTACACATTTTCCTCTTGAGTTTGGTTTACTTAACAATGGTTTTAGGTCTCTACCCTCCTGCTCTCTGTTTATCTCTACTGCTCAGGCCAGTGAGACACATCATTTTCTTTGGTATTAAAGCCAATAGCAGCTAAAAGGTGCTATTACTTTCTATTGACATTACCTTACTAAATTCAATCAAAGACTAGTCAGTTTAGCTGCAGGGTCTCTACCAACACCAGTAATCAGGTTTGTCACAGTATTTAAATTGCTCTTTTGTCTTCAATTCCAGTGAGCTAAACTTTGATAGATAGATTCCTTTATTGTCATTGTATAAAATACAACCAAATTCAAAACCCAAGGTAGAGAACGGAGCTCAATTAAAAAGTAATAATGCACTAAAAGCCTCTATTTTTGTATCACTCTTGTTTTCTGAAGCAGACGGACGTCAGCAGTCTTGACAAGGCTGACAAGACGAATGTCACAAACAGTCTCTCTTGCCACAGTTTCTTGTCATTTAAACTCACATTTGAGGTAGACAGGTTAGTTTAGCTTAGCATGAAGTCTGGAGGAGGTGGGGGCAGCTCTTTCTAGCCCACCAACTTGTCTAAAGTTCACTAATCAACACATTAAATCTTGTTTTATTTACTTAGTTTTTTGCATGGTTTGCTAAGCTAAACACCAGCTGGGTCTTGCTTCATATTTAGCATATAACTGTAAGAGTACATGGTATAAATCCTTTCATATAACTCTCAGAAAGAAAGTGCATGTTTCCCAAACAATTAAAGTAAAGTGTATTTATCAGATAGACTGATGTAAGCACTCTGGAAAACAGCTTGGTACATTTCACCCTGTTCAAATAAAGACAATAATCTGCTCCAACATGACAAAACAACAAAGAAAGTGTTGAAAATAGAAAATAGAAACTGTGACGTTAAAGTAGAAGAAGCTCTCTGCTGCAGGATGAAGGGCTTCTTAAGGATGATGAGGGAATTTATGGTTGAGTTATGTCACAGATTTGCATTTTCATAATGAGACACTCTTATTATACAGTTTGCTAATTGCTATACTTGTCTAATTATTTATTTATTCTGTTTGTATTCTCCTGTTGTAGCTTTCTCTTTTATACTTTTTTTGTATGTTTTCTATAAATGACAACAGAAAAGGAAACCAAGCCAATATTTATATAACACATGTACATATATATAAGCTTCAATTTTTATATTTTACATGGCATCAAGTGGTAGCCAGTACCATTAGATATACAGTACAGCATGCTGTGTCGGGTGAAGGACATGAACACTGTCTTAATGCAGTCTTCTATAATTGCCCCAAGTGCTAGTGCTGTATCATATTGCACGGCATGGCATCATGCGTGAGCCGTATCTGCTTCCATTACAGCAGATAAGCTGTGGATGCATCCCGTTTCACACGGCCACAGACGACTTTCAGAGGATACTTATTATGTTGTCAGTGGTATCCTTTCGTAGGAGAGTGCGGCCGGGTTGAGTTGTACCATCTCTGTTCAAACCCGCTCTCTTTACTTGCTAATGTGGACAGGCCCGTTTGAGTGGATACTTATTATGCTGTCAGTGTTTTCTTTAGAGAATAGCTCCACTGGGTTGAGTTGTTCCATTTCTATTTATTTAATTTTTTTTTTTTTTTTTTTTTAGATTAGCCCCCCCACTCTTAGAGCTAAAGCGCCATTGTTTACCATGCTGCTGCTACTTTTGTGGCAGCATCCTTTCAAGCTTTGGCAGCATTATCGTCCACTTTTCAGCTCTATCTACATTAGTGCCTTTGGATGGCTGTATATAAGCGCGCATTGTGACTTATGGATACGTACCATGCATAATTGCCATTCATCACATGTCTTTGTCAGGCTGTGCATATTATCCAGTCTTTTCCTATCTTTTATCCTTTGCTTTCATGCTCTGTGAGTCTTCTCCAGTCTATACATCCTTCATATGCAGGATGGCTTCACAGGTTCTGCTTAGATTATGAAAACTAAGTAGGTGAAGGTCTTTCATGGGGACGGAGAAAGCAGATTCATAAGTCAGATTTCAATTTTATCTGACTAATTAAAACACAGAGCAATTTTGTTTTTATTGAAATAGTTTTTGTTTTCCAGTGTGCCCCTGTTAGTGATGTCTTTGCTGCAAAATAAATGTTACTTTGCTGACAACTGTTCATTAAAAGTTGAGGGAGATGTGACTTGATGATTAAAGGCTTTCTCTTTAGGACAGAGTTGATGCCTGTTTGATATAATTTTCTTCTTCTAAAAAAAAAAAATCCACAGTGTTTTAAAATATTACATACAAATTTATGGAAAATGCTAATAATTATACACAATTAAAAGATGAATTCAATATACGGTGGATTAATTTTAATTCCTGGATATTTTATTCTTGTCTTGCCAAATAATGTAAAACTATGTAATGGTGTCAAGATCCAACTGTGATTATGTTCACAATAAGTGGATTTGTATTTGCTTTTCTGCAGCATCACATAATGAGCCAGTTATTGGGTAATGTGACTGCTGGGAAAGCTTGCTCACATCAGAGACTTGCTCCAGTTTGTTGGAGAAAGATCACACTTAAGTTTGTCTTCTCAAGATGTATTATATTTTTGTGTTGTTGCAGTGTTTTAAATCATGTGCTAAAACAATATATCTGTGATTTCTCAGTGTGCAACCTGACACCAACTAGTGAGGTGTTCTCCACACCCACCAAGTGTGTGTAGGTGAAGAAAAGATGCACATTGCACATCAATAGCAGAACAGTACACAAGTTATAGCAATTTAAAAGACTTGCCCACATCCAGCACACTATATGTACATGCACACACACACACACACACACACACAAAAATACATGCATAGGTTATACAGTATATGCTACATATGTCAATCTTAATCTTATGTTAATGTAATGTCATTCCATTGACTCTTGATGCTTTGGCAATATCGTTGTTGTAACATTCAATAAAGCAAATTTGAGTTTGTCGAGTATTAAATGTTAGATTTTCTATCATCACTGTTCCCTTAAAGTGTACCTTAAACCATTTTAACGAAGCTAAAGCTGTTGATAAGTATGGCTGTTGATGATAAACCTCTGGATTCCTTGGGACATTTTGGTCAACGGATATGCCGTCATCATTCTTGTAAAAAATTTTAATCGTAAAATCCTAACTTTTATAATCATCACGTTTTAAAGCAAAAGCCTCTTTTCAATAATAAAGGCACTTCATCATTCAGCCCAAATTCAAAACAGCTGTTCACATAAGGAGTACAGTATGTGTCTCCACCTCTAAGTATTAAACCAAGTGCTGAATGTGACACAAGTTAACACATGTTCTCCGCAGTTGTGGAAAGTCACTCTGGAAAAAATAGATGCCGGAAATCATTTTTTGAAATAGAGGACGGTGAGGCAGACTAAGGTTAGACAAGTGGGTCAATTATATTCAGTCACTATAGGTGCATTAAACATTGCAGATCTGTGATGGAAAAAGGTTTAGGGGGATAGTTTTTATTGCGGGAAGGGGGCGGGGGTTCAGACTTCAGACAATAATAAGTATAATTCTGGTAAAGAAGCATCACATAAACCACAAATAAGCTCACCTGCCAATTTGTTAGGTACACCTGTGCAGTCTAATGCAATCCAACACAACAGCTCTGCCATGTTTCCTGCTTTAATGAAGCTTATACATTTCCAGTTTTTGTTGACAGTGTCAGGAAGCTGATAATTCAACTTTATGTTTATTATTGAGGTTGTAGTGGGTGGTGGTGGTGTACTAGAGTGCATTATATTGAAAAGTGTTCCCAAATATTTTACCCACACTCATGTACCATGTGCAGTGCCGATTTTAGACCCTTTAGACCATAAATTTGATCTCAGCACCCCTAAAAATAAATAAATAATTATTGCATTTCTTTTCCCTAGAAATTATTAATTTTAATTATCTTGCGAGCCTGTCTGTTAGAGATGGGACAAACACTTAAGCTACAAATGGTTTTATTTTAACAAGTTTAAGGTACTTTGGATAGTTCTGTCATTAACTATCTCAAGGTCCTCTCTGTAGAAATCTGTGATGGTTTAATCTGAACCATTATTATTATACATTATAGTAGACCACTCTCTACTATGTATTAATATTTCTTGTTGTAATTTATGTTATCTAGTGAAATTAATAATTAAGCTAGATGTTTGAACACTTGCAGGGCATTATATGTCAAATTCTCATTAGGAGCTGAGCCCCTCTAAAGGTCTGATCCTAGAATCGCCCCTGATCCAATATAATGCACCTATTTCTAAGCTTTGTAAATGTGGAACTGATGGAGTTTTTTTTTTTTGGCTTGTATTTCACAGGTGTTCCTGATAAAGTGGGTATAATAAATCGATTGAAACATCTCTGAGACTCTTGAAGCTGATTTGGATGAAGAGGACACAGACCGAGCGGAGAGCAGAGGGACACACTTCACTCTTCACACTGACATAACTTGATTTTCCTCGCGGCTGTCAGTCATCCCGTCCCGCAGACCCCGCCCTCTACGGAAATACAGGAGGTAGTCCGACACGTGATTGAGTCAGTATGGCGGAGCTGTGGGCTCAATGATTTTTTTACAGTACCGACGGGTCCTGATACCTTGCACTGTGGATGCTCCTTGAGCTTGGAAGAGAGAAAAAAACCCACCCACTTGCGCCCAAGGGTGCTCCTTCAGGTAAATGTTTATTTTGTTGTCTTTGTTAAAAAAAAAAAAAAAAAAAAACTTACACTAGCTTTTACTCAGTCTGGAGCGTGTGCAGGGAACCATTACCCCCCCACCTCCAAAAAAAAATGTTTATGTTTGCAGTTGCTTTCTGCGCTGCTTTTTCCTGTTTGGAGTCAAACTGAGTGTTGCTCTGATATACAAAACTTAACTTGTGAGTTTGTATCGTAGTGTGTTGTCAGCTAAAGTCAAGTGTAAAGGTTGCGTAATGCAGGCGCTGCTGTTCAGGAGGAACTATTTTGGAGTAGATATAAAAAAAAAAAAAAGAAGGAAAAAAGTATCGCGTATACTACGTGTGTGTTGTGCAACAATGTTACTCCGCGACCCGGCTGCTCGATTTGAGTAAGACCTTTTCTCTCACACTGTTTGCTGTGTTGTTTCAAAGTCCTTTCAAACACGCTGTTTTTTGACCCACGGGCTGTTATAAGTTGCCTACTGTTTTTTTTTTTTTTTTTCCTACTTCCAAATTTTTCACTTTCAGTTTTGGAGTCGTAGCTGCAGCCAAGCACAGCGCCACACGTTTTCATATTGCTGTCCTTCAAAGTGTGAAGTTGGTGTAAAGAGTTGCCAGATGTAGTGAGGAATTTTGTCACCCAGTTACAAGTTTGTTTACCACTAAAACTGGGTCACACATTGTTGAAGAACTGTATCAGTGCAACAAAAAGTTATCCTTTAGTAATATAATGTTGACTATGCTCTAATATCCTCCCTACATATTTGTTTTTTTGGGTAATACATATGCTCCTGTGTAAGCATGTATGTGTGTGTGTGTGTGTGTGTGTGTGTGTGTGCAGAAGAAAGCCATATTTGTATGCTGGAGGTTTCTGCTGAGGTCGAACCACCGCTGCCACAGCTTTGGGTGTAAACTTGTGTCTTCATGAAGTGTAAACACAAGAGAGCAGCAGCAGCAGCAGCAGTGGGGCTGTGTCTGTGCTATGCTATGACTCCTTTATGCCTCCACTAGCGGAAACTATTCCCTCAGTATTACGAGCTCTGGAGGACACTCTGGTGCCCGCTTGTAAATTCCAGGCCCCACAAGAACAAGGTCACTGCAGCCTCTTGAAAATATTGGCTCGTGAGTGCTCTTCCTAAAGGATGAGAGAGGAGAGAGGGGGGGTCCTGATCAGAGTAGAGCTAGCTTCTAATATACAGTACTGGTCAAACATTTGGACACACTTTCCCTTTCACTTGAGTGAGAAAGTGTGTCTAAACTTTTGAACTGGTGTTGTATATTTCAGCTCAGCGACTTTGTGCACAATTGATAATGGCATCATGTTAAGTTTGTTCCAGTGGAGCCACAGTTGAGTTTGATAGGTGAAAAAAAAAAATCATCATCAGTAGCAGATGTCAGGTTTTGATGTCAACCCCTCTGTGACAATGTGTGGAGTCTCACAAGTCACACCGTGATGGTTCAACAGTCACATGAAGAAATCAGCTGTATAGGAACAGCTTATGATTGCACTTCACATGCAAGCCATTAAATAGACAGTGATCAACGCAGCCACAAATGAACCTGTGTGACTGAATATTTCTGAGTTCTGCTGTGTTGTTTACAAAGTGTTGAAGTGTTTGCACGGCTCTGCAATGCATGAGTGTGACGATCACTCCAGGAGTCGTTTTATTATTAATATATTGTAAATCACTTTCCGGTTTCCTGACTGGTGATAATGCTATTTATGGGATGTGCAACATGTCTTGTTGTTGCTCTACTGTATTATCCTCTTTTAAAGGTCACAGAAACACCACAGTAGGACTATGTCAGTAATATAGTGTATTAACAGGAATACACTGATTTCTCTTTTTGTGATTGTGCAAAAAGGTGAGTCTGGAAATGAGCTCTTTGACCTTGATAGTCAGCGACCGACACCAAAAACTGATGTTTACATTTGATATTTAAGATAGATGGACCACATAACAAAAATTAAACTAGGGCTAATCAATCTTATTAATTCTGATAATCAGTTAATCATCGAAGGCATTTAGAAAGCAAACATGCAAACCATTTTTCTGATTTTATCCTATGAAAGAAAAGTCTCCTGTTTTTTTTCTGAAGACATCACCATGGAGCTTTTCAGGCAGTGTTTCGGCAAAACCATTAATTGATTAATCTTAAGTCATCAACTCATAATTTAAACAATTAGCTGCTGCTGTGCACATCATCCCTGTGAAAATTACACTGCCAAACAATAAAATGGATCAGGAGATTAAAGGTACATAGATATATTTTTAATAACCGTTTCTTAAATGCATTTTAGAGTGAATGTTTTCTCCTGAAACACCTGCAGTAAATTAAATTTGTTGAGCCTAGGTAACGGCCTCACAGTTGCAGTTTGCATATGTGTGTACACATTAGTGGAGTGTCTAGTAATTATGGTTTGTGTTTTTGATGCACAAACATAACAGAATACAATAGATTACTACATGCGGTTTCTACAGTTAGTTTCACATAGCCTGATACAGAAATAATTTTGTAGTATTAAACTATATTTTATATTTGTCAAATCTGTGTTGTACATAATGGTCTCCTCTTTCACATGCTTTCTCTTTGTCCAAAATCTTCCCATGTCTACCCTTTTATAAGCTTTTAGGATCATAATGTAAGGGCTATATCGACAAAATCAGATTTAATGTTACTTTGTAATATCACCTCAATAACTGTAATTATATATACATAGTTTATCTTATCTGTTCTGCAGAATTAAACACACACAAAAGAAAATAATTGCAGCTTTCATGATTTTATACCACTTAACTATGTCAAATGTGTCTGGTGTCACTCCTCTGCCATCCTCCCTTTCTCTGTTCCATGTAAAGATAATTTTACCTTTTTATGCTAAAAGCAATCATTTTTCCATATCATCCATAACTTTGGATACCATAGATACTGCAGTGTGAAAGCAGTTTCACACCGACCTGCATTTACGTCAGTCTTTGTTGAACAGCTTTGATTTGAACTGACTAGAGTGACATTGACATCCAGAAATGAAAGAAGCAAACTGCTACCAGAGCAATGAGACTGAATAGCTGAGCGTTAGTCGACAAGTCTAACCTTGGTTACTGTTAACACTCCACCATGCTGATGACAAAAACAATCTAATATTACAATCATTCAGCACATGATATATATTGCAGTTACTGGTACGTGAAACACCTTTTTAAGAGCATCAGAGCAGATAATTGAAAATTGTTGTAGGGATACATTTAGTACATTTTAAAGAAAGGCATCATTTCTGTTCGGAGGTTATTTCTCTGGCATGTCTGACCTTATATGGCAGTGAATGCAACCACTCGAATGAGGGTTGCAAAGATCGCATCTTATACTATCTCTAATGCAGAGGAAGAGAAGATGGAGTATCACTTTAAAGTGAGGGCAGCAGTTTAATTACCTTGTGATCACATAGGGTCAAAGTTTCCTTCCAGAGATATTATGATTAGCTCTAAATAAAAAAAAAACATAATTTTGAAGCGTTTGACTTAGTGGGATGAATTTAAGTTGTTGGACTTCGTAAAGCACATTGAGTTGCCATTGTGTATGAAATGCGCTATATAAATAAAACTGCCTTGCCTTGCCTTGCCTTGCCTTCTCAACCATGCAATTTTTACAGTGTTAATTTAGTACATATTCCCCACATTTAATGCACAGAGCCTTAAGAAATGCAACCAAGCATTGATCAAATACTTTGCTCTAAATCTAAACTTCTCTTTTTTTCTTTTATTTTGTCCTCTCCTGGTTTCACTGGCTGGGAACAAACATAACTTCACTGCTGTCATCTTTGATAAGCAGTTACCTCAACCTTGTTTTTAAATTGCTAATGTCAACCTTGGTATATTAACATTATTACCTATATGTGTGTGTCTGTGTGTGTGTACTTTTACATGTCAAACAATGTGTTTTTGGTTTGTTTTACTTGTAAAGTGTACAGAGACTATTTTGATGACGTGTACTTTAATAAACTATAGTTGAAGTTGAATAAAAAAGTTATTTTCTGAATCCAATCGAGCCTTACTAGACTTTTCGGGCCATTGGACAACTTGCGCATCAGCACCGTACCATTGTTCGAAGCTCTTAATTCTTGTTCTTTGCGTGTCGTGAAGTTTCCCTCTTGTAATCTCATTAATAAGCTCACTTAGCTTAGTTCCACTGTGCTTTGTGCTTTGACTTTCCAGCTCTGTCCCATCATTTAGCTGAAGCTGGCACGGGGAAAACGTGCTTGTTTGTGGACATTTTGTTGATATTGTCATGCTAATGGATACTAATAGGATCTATTAATGCCACCGTTGTTCTCGAGGACAAATAAGGTGACAGGATGCTATAATGAAAAGACACAGTTCACTCAGCAGGAATTCGTAAACTGCTTGGCAGGGTCTTCCCCTCAGTCCACTGTAGTCCCCGACTCAGGATATTCATAGCCGACTCATTCAGCACTTCAGTCTAGAGCTGCAATGATTCATTGTTTAGTTGCCAACTATTAAATTCATCACCAAATATTTTGGTAGTCGTTTAATTGTTCTGAGTCATTTTTTATGAAGGACATTTCTAAATTCTCTGATTCCAGCTTCTCAAATGTGAATATTCAGTTTTTTCAGTCTTCCATGATAGTAAACTGACTTTAACTAACTATTGTCTTGTTAACTAACTTTGGACTATGGACCATTGAGGATGTGACTTTGGGCTGTGGGAAACAGTTTTCAATATATTTCACAGTGGGAAGAGAAACTGTAAAGACAGGAGGAAGATTCAGAGCAGTAAAGGGGACACAGAGCTTTTGATGAGCAACTATACAGAAGCTCTCAGCCTCAACTGATGTGATTTAAAGCTTGATGAATCCTTGTGTTGACCCAATGAGTCTGTGGCTGCAAATCATTCTGCTATAATTAGTTCCCTATACCCTGTTGTGCCTCACAACTCCAATAATAACCCTGTTTTAGCTCCTTTGTCCTCTTCCAGTATCTTGTCCTTCCATTGAACCCATTCTGCTTTCTAAACTCAGTTAGAAAGAGTTGTTGGAGATGCCGGTTGTGAACGGTTCACATGTTTGTGGACATCGCTGGATGTTTAATGGTCACTAATAGAGTCTATTTATGACAGTGTCGTGCTTGGGTACAGTATTGGTGAAAGGACCCTGCAATGCGCAGTCAACCAGTAAGACTGTGCAAACTCTCTCACCTCACTACTGAACAGTGATCAACAGTTTTTAAATCATTTTATAGACCAAACAATAATAATTATAGGAAAATAATGAATAGATTAATTGACATTGATATGTCATACTGATAATAATCATAAATTGCAGCCCAAATTGTTCAAATACAGGGATAACGGCACACATTTTTAGACAGCCTCTGCTTGAAAGCATTTATAGTGTTGTACTGATGAATTGTTGGCATAGAGAAAATGCCAGAAACAGGCTCAGTAATTGTCATTTTCTTTTGCTGATTTTTTTGGAAATTCTGTCAACATTTGCACTACATTTGGATGGAGTGTACTGTAGGTGCCCCCTCCTCTCAACTCCTCTGTTCAACCAATCCGCCAAGCAGTTCTCATGGTTCTCATGGAGTATAGTGCCCTAAGCAGTCTAGATTGATCTGTGTCTCATTGTGTTTGTGAGCAGTTGCTGTAAAGTCATAGTTTGGGTGGCAGTTCCTCCTCTATATAAATGTGTATAACATACTCTGTTGTCTTTTGATGTGAAAGTAGATTCATACATTGGCTTATACTGTGGGCTTAACTCTACATTTAAAAAGAGTGAAGAGAGTGCTACAAAAGCCCCCTCTCATTTACCTAAAGGGTAAGCTGCAGAATTCCCATAAATGGCTGATGCTCCGAGCAGGGTCAGAAGGAGTATGGGTTAAAGAGTGAGAATGACAGTGAAAGAATTTGAGTAATAAAGAAAGGGAAGTGGAGTGGGCCTCTGCCTTCACAGGACTTGGCACATTGCATGGAAAGATGCTACTTCCTGCTTTTTTACTTCAGTTGGCTTCTTGTTGCCAGGGTAACAAAACACGGGTGTTTGATTGTCCTTTAAAGTCAGACTTGTGCGTCTGTTACCACTGTTCTTTTTAATCACTCAGCAGTCATGAGTAGGGAAAACTACAAGACTGCTTAAATCTGGAGAAGCTGTGGACACTACAAAGGGCAAAACTGACGCGTCATATACGTCAAGACGTCTAGTTTCATGCTCTGCTTTTTTCATTCAAACTTCAGTTACAGTGAAGCCAAAGATTCGACAGCTCACATTACTGTGACAGTGTATAGGACGGTGTGCCATGATATTTAATGCCAACAATTTTAATCCCTACCCCATATCTCTCTCTCTCTCTCTCTCTCTCTCTCTCTCTCTCTCTCTCTCTCTCTCTCTCTCTCTCTCTCTCTCTCTCTCTCTCTCTCTCTCTCTCTCTCTCTCTCTCTCTCTCTCTCTCTCTCTCTCTCTCTCTCTCTCTCTCTCTCTCTCTCTCTCTCTCTCTCTCTCTCTCACACACACACTAACTACAGCAATTTTCCTTAATCTAAAACGCTAAACATAACTGTGAGTAAGGCTTCAGTCAGGTTCACTTTATACCATACCTTCCTCTTCATGTAGGTTGTGCAGAGCAGTGTTTCCTCTCTATTCATTTTTCAGTGGTGCACCCTAAAACTGTCAACCTAGAAGCAACACTGCAAAGAGTTAAGAACACTTCCAGTGAAAGCTGAAGGCAGTGGATTGCCCTGTGATGCTTTTACTGGAAACACTTGAAAAACTGGAAACAAACTTTATGAAAATAATTATGAATCAGAAAAAAGTGATAATCCATAAACAATAGTTAGGCCAGTGGTATTGTAAAGTTAATTAGTGCAATGACAAGGAGAATTGATTCACTAAAATATAGAGCTGCAACTAACATGTATTTTTATTATTGATCAATCTCTGGATTATTTTATCGATTAATCGATCAATTATCTGGGTCTATAAAATGGTCAAAATGTTGATCACTGTTTGGTTGGTCACTCAACACAAATTCTTGCTCAATACTTTCCTTTCATGTAGTGCGCCTGGGGAATTTTGTTATGTCCCAGACACCACCATATATGTTGCACAATGTGATTTGGTAGTGTTAATGACGTTGCCATGGAGATTGTAGTTTTAATTAAAAAAGTGTGAACTCCTCCTTTTTAAAATAACACGCTTCAATAAATGCTATTATCACTCAAAAATGGAGGGGTTATATCATTACAGTATTGATTGTTGGTGTGTTTTTTTTAGTTGCTGCACCAAACTTATTCTGTGTAGTGGCGAGCGATGCACAATTGTCCCCAGGCTGTCAAAGCTCTGTATCAACAAGAAAAATGATCCTGCTCTGCTACTTGATGCCTGCACTCCTCCGTCTTGTCCCTGTTAAACCAACAGCTGATTGATGTGATGTCCTGCGGTCATAGATGGCCTCATTCACTTAAACCTGAACAAGCAGCAGAGAGTATTGTGTCACTTCAGGTGCTTTCATGCGAGATAAGGTGTCACTTTCTCTCTCTCCCTTCAGTTACGTGTGCACACTCACTCCCCTTTGCCATGCTTCAACTCTTTACCCACTTTTACTCCCTTGTCACCTGTCACACTGAAATTAAGCACGTGAAATGAAGCATTAAGTAAGAACAGATCAATGTAAACATATCACAGTATTCTGCTCCTCGTCTGCCAACAGTGAGATGAAAAGCTTCTCTTCAAGGTTTCCAGGTTGTAGTTGAATCTTTTATTTCTGAAGTGATATTGCTCACTTACTTCTTTTTTGTATACCTTAACTATATTTGCTAATAACTATGAAAAATCAGGAACATGTCAATCAATAGCATACTGGCGGTGCTGTTAATCCCACTCACCAGCTGAATTATTCATAGTCAATTAGGGCTGAGAGGCTGAAGCTGTCTTCATGGCACAAGTGCATTTTCAATGATTCATTTCATGAGCTATGCAAGGGGTCTCTTAATTGTTGTTTACTGCTCGCTATCCAACCACGTTATTTTTATGCCATCATGATTACTCCTGGCAGCACTCAGAGTGCTTGGGAAATGAAGTCCATTAAGAGGTCCTGTAAGCCATTTTCCTGTCGAGCACCATGAAACGTTTCCAGATTCAAACTTTGCTGCATGTGTACAATAAATCTCATCCAATCCATCCAAGGGTCAGTCGGCGGAAATGAGACGCGTCAAAAGATGCAGGTGGTGTACTTTATGGTCCTGCAGAGCAGTAAAACGTACCTGCAGTGTTGCACAGAGATTAATTTTTAATAGGATCCCCGAAGAACGGTTAAAATAAGAGAAAAAGTGAAATCATATGGAATGAACATTAAGAACCTCACAGCTGACCAGAGCCACACACCGGTTGATGGTGACACTAAAGCTGCATTTATGGCTTCCATGTGAGCTGCACAGTTTTTTCTGTTTTTCTTTTTTTTTCTTTTTTTTTGTGTGCATATGGCTAACAGGGAGAGTGAGAAGCCTAAATGCCTCAGGTCATCGCTGACATTGTTTGACAAACTGTAAAAGCACAGTCGTGTGACAGACCACTTGTTTGACAAAAATAGGTGGCGGGATCTGAGAATAGCACTGCTGCCCTCCAGTCAACACACGGTCGACTCCTTTCTAACTCAGCAGATCCATCAACACCCTCTTTGAGAATCCCTCCTGCTGTCCATTAGTATGTTGTCCACATACACACAACTATTAAAGTAAACACACCCAGGCCAGACATTGATACAAACCTCTAAACCTTCCCTCAGGTTATTTTACCCGTGGCCTGGAGGATGCTGTGCCGTGTGCAAACAATATTTGAAGCAAATGAGAAATGCAGAGGAAGTACAGTGTCATAGCAACACATTTTCACTAGCTCAAAAATTAAAACCCTGACAGTCCGCAGTGGAATCTAGTTGTGGCTGGGGGCAAAACTGGGAGCCAATTTTTAGTAGATTTAGTGACTTAAAATATCTTAATAATCCTCTATCTTTCCTCATTTAGCATGCTAATACACCTCCCATTAAATTTGCCTTTCACTTGAGGGACTGTTTTTCTTCTATGATAATTCCTGATAAGTGAAGTAAGACCCTCGAGAGTCCTGGCAGTAATGTGTTTCCATGAGGTTTTATTTGGCAATTCAGAGCTTGCACCTTCTTTCCACTGAACTCATTTGTATGACATAAATTCAGTTCAACAGCTTTAAATTTAAGGTGGCAGCATGTTTGTGGGTTTGAAAAAATAGAGGCAGCACATACACACTTTATCATGGCCTTTGTGATATTTCTAGCTACTGATTGCAGGTCTCATTACCACTTGTTTATTTTCAACTCTGTTAACACCTGTTATGTGACAGTGGTGAGTTTTAGCTTCTGCTGGTTAAGGTTGAATTGCCAGATGCTTCCCAGTATGTATGTGTCTGTGTTCACACACTCCTTGCAGAGAGTTTGATTGTATAACACAGACATCAGACAGTATTTCCTTTTTCTCTTCTGCTGTTTACTCTGTGGTAAATCTATGTCTGTAGGAAGTAGGGTTGGGCAGTACATACAGTTTTACCAGCCACCATCAGCCCAACAAGCAGTTGGTGATGGAGTAACTGGTGGGTGCGAGGAATACAAGGGGTGGGGAAAACCTCACAGAGGACATCGTGATTTTCAGCAAGTGCAATCATGCAAGGGCTACTTCAGCACCAATTGATCGGACAGCAGCTAAATTGTTAGTCACTTCAGTCACTGACCTGTTGCTAATCAGTGCAACAAGAGAGTGCACGTGGCCCAACTCCAAATGCCAGTTCATATTTGCACACATTTTGAATCGTACTCTACAAGTTAATTATTTCTAGATCTTTTATTTGCTATTTTAATAAATAGCAAGATGAAAGGACCAAAGTCAAGCAAAAAAAAAAACATTTGCCTCACTCGCTCCCAAAAAAAAAAAGACTTCAGATTGGACTTGGCTAGTCACCAATTGCCAATATATTTCTCCAGTTGCCCAAGTCTAGTAGGAAGTCTTTGTTTGCATTTCATTTTAGGCTTTACTACGAGGAAGAGCCAGCAGACCAGGCAAGCTGTGGGAGTATGATTAACTATTGTTACAAGAAAGTGGAAAAAGATGAAACTCTTCGATAGTCACATTTTACTTATTGTGTTTAATAGAAAATGACATTTATTCATTGCATGGTTTTAGCATTTTAGTAACTTATATGTGGCTATTGACTGACTTGGTGTGGTAACAGTACTCATAGCGACTTGCAGTACTCACTGTTGGATCATTCAATCATTCAAATGACTGGTCATGTTTTCAACCAATGCTTCTTTTCTCTTTTTGCCCACAATAAACCAATTTATATTTATTAAAAACTGTAAAATTAGTCAGGATTTTAACAGACATACGGATTACAGTCGGTGTTCAGCATCAAACAAGAGCTAAACATTAAAAAGTGACTTCATGTTGCAGCTAGCCTTACTTTTGTTGTGACAATCCGACTCATAACTGCACATACAGCAACACAATGTATATTGTTGGTAGATCTGATGTATGCATGTTCAGTTAAGGTCACAGATAGACACAAACCAATCAGGAGACACAGAGGTCATTGTTTTTCTGTTTTAAGCCTGGTGATCTGCAGGTCTTTGTTCTTTCCTGGCCATTAAGGACCCCACATGACCACAGGTAAACACAGATATGGTTTGGCTAACTGCCTCTGAGGAATAAGGACCACCAACCCATGATAACCTCTGACTTAGAAAATGTCTTGTTAATTTGTTTTGGATTTGTTGGCAGTATATAAGCTATCTGTATTTGATAGCTTATATGAAATATCCCTTTCATATGAAAACACTTTTTTTTTTTTTGCTTCCACTTCTCACAGCCTGACTATTTGGTGGAAGGAATCCTGCCACAACACACCACTGAGGTCTCCACCTGTGCCTGGGTGTGATGAAACCTTGAGAAACAATTACCCTCTGTCCCTCCTTGGCCTGACGCCTCCACCTGGCAGCACTGACTTGGCTGGGAAGCTCATGGTGGTCACTACAGCCACCACAGAGGTGCACTGACACCCTCGGCACTCACCTCTCCTCCCCCTGTCCTTTCCCCCTGTTCTGCCGTCCTCCTCGCTCAAGTCTGCCAGACACCAACAACCAATAACTATGAGCTCTCACAGTCGACAAGGTAAGATGTAAAAAAGTGTAGCAAATAGGGCTTGCAACTAATGATTATTTTCATTATTAATTAATCTTCAGATTTTTGATTAATCGTTTTGATCCATAAAACAAAAAAAAAGTGAAAAATGTGGACGCTGATGTAGTCAAATGCTTCACAACAGTCCAAAACCCTTTCTAATATATAAGGCAAGGGAAAAGCAACAAATACCCGAGTCTGAGAACCTAAAACCATCACATTTTGGCATTTTTGTTTTAAAGGTATACTATGCGGGATTTGTTGGTTTGACCACAGCTTGACTCTAGCTTGACCCGAGAGAGACACAGAGAGCAGCGGGGGTCTCTCTGCGTGTGTGCAGCTTAGCCCTGCCCTCGGTCAAGCAGACACACAGACCTGCAGCTCTTTAAACATCCATAACAGTAACCTGGTGTACGCTACGAATCCAGACCTCACATCCTGCATGCACTTATTGGTTGGGGGCTACACGACCTCTGCTCAAAGGTTGATGCACAGAAGCGTCCTGAACACAGCAAAATAATCAGAAAATACAGACGGAGGGCAGAATCTGCAGATAAATACACCAACACACACCTCTAGAGGGATCTAATATAAGTGATGATTGAAGTGGATAACTTTTGTATGAGTCTATACATTGTTTTGTTTTTTTAAGAAAATCCTGCATGGTATACTTTTTCAAAAACAAAGTAAAATAGTTGATGATTCATTTTCTGTTGTTGCAGCCCTATTAGCCATCGCATGCAAACTTATTATAGGCTTAGTCTTTTTCTACTGTCTTTCTTCTGTGGTGTTTACAGTTCAGTCTAGAGGCAGAAAAAGAGGGAATTGCCTTGGCTTGTTGCCATTACTAATTAAGATATTTCTCTCTAAGCCGAAGCTAAACCTTTGTTTTGAATCTTAGAGAAAATTTTGGAACTGTAGCATTGCAGCTTCTCTCCATTTTGATTTGGTAGTTGATAATTTGATTAAACCATATTACATTTTCTTCAAGGGCTCTTCAGTTTGATTTTTATGGGAGTGATTTAATATTTTTGAGTTCACAATTGGCAAAACCATAAACTCCAGCAGGATGCATTGTGTAGACACCAGTTGCAATATCCACAGTAAGAGGACACATTTGTCCAAGTGTGTTTCTTTAATCTGTAGTTTAATTGTTTGGCAGTAATTACTCTTACCAATAGAACAGATTGGTGAGTAAAAATGATGATTATAGCTGTTGATATGATTGTTCCAGCACTTGAGACAAAGAAACACAATGGAGTGGGTGGAAGGTGTTGCACATCCAGCGCCAACAGCATTAAAAGTGACCTTCTGGTGCTCAGGTAGTCGAGTGGTTAGAGTGCATGCCACATACGCAGCAGACACCGGTTCAAAATCCCGACCGGAGGTCCTTTGCTGCATGTCACACCCCCCTCTCTCCTCTCTCTTCCATGTTTCCTGTCTGTCTATTGCTAAATAAAGGTGTCAGACAAAATCTTTAGAAGGAAAAAAAAAAAGTGACCTTCTTCTTTAGTTTCCCTTTAATTGCACAGTAGGTTGCAAGGCTGTTAAGAATTTGAATAATAAAAGAAAAGATTAAGATCATGAATTGTCCACAGGGATGAAAACACTATTTAGGTCTTGCTATATGTGTCTCTTTCTTTCTGCTTCTGACTTTCTACATTTTGTCCTTTCCTCTGTTATTTTTTATGAATGCCATTTCGCTTTCATTAAAAAAAGATAATGCTCTTTTCATTTTCACAATAAATTAGCTTTATAGGGAAGAAGTTCCCAAGTAGTCTTTTATTATTTGGATCATGGTCATCTTTTCATTTAGTGTTTTTCTCCATGAATAACTGTTTTCATAGAAAAGATCCACCTCATAGTGTGTCTTTCTATTTGCCATTATGACAATTA
The DNA here is from genome assembly GCF_027409825.1 of Scomber japonicus. Lineage (NCBI taxonomy): Eukaryota > Metazoa > Chordata > Actinopteri > Scombriformes > Scombridae > Scomber > Scomber japonicus. Next base: position 8,654,014 of record NC_070588.1, read on the forward strand.
AGCCATAGAAAATAAAAACACATGTGTGACGCTCATATGGTGCGTCAACAGTTCACAGTTGGTTTTTCTTTGCATGCTTTAAAATTGGATTCCCTGGTGTGCTTAACCTCAGCCAATTGGAGCAACCCATATGGCCTCCTCGAAAACCTTTTTCCTTAATCACAACCTCAGTGCGTTTCCTCTTTCACAACTACAGGCCAAAGAGAACAAAAGGCCAATTGTCTCCCCATCATGCTTTGGTTGTCTTGGTCGTATTCAGCGGATTGATGTCACAGCCATTGATTAATTGTTGTTGGTCCTGTGTAGCACAATGTAGGTTGTTGGCATCACCTTCTTTTCTCTTGAACTGTGAGCGGAGACCCAGTCTAGTCCCAGCCAAGAGGTTTTGCGTCAGAATGGTTGTTTCAAGCCAGATAGCTGCGAACACTAGAGCAGGCCAAAGATATCTGTGACTTTTTTTCTTACTTTTTTAAGAATACATTGTGTTATGTAAGTGGAACCTTGGAGCAGGCTGTATTTTCCTATTTTATTTTCCTCCACTTCTGATTATTTCCATGGCCTGTTCATTGTAAGATTTTTCCCTCAAGTCTTTGGGAGTTTGAAAAGTAACTTTAAGGTGTAGGATTACAATTTTGCTGTCGTCAGTTTTGAGGTATGCCTGTCTGGTTACTTCATAGGCATCATCTGACTTGCTTGTGCTTCCATGTCCAATGAAACCTTTGGGACAATAGAAAAACGGTCTGATCTAAATCTGTTTTCAGAGTAATCACCAGTGTTAATGGACATTATTTAATTTGCTTCTCATCTAATTTGGACAGTTGTAATAAGAGGCATAATCCCACTATTGGGACAAAGATTTCCTTATGATTAAAAATAAAGCCACATTTTCCACACACACAATTGTTCCCATGACCAAAACACCAGAAAAGGTGAGGGATGGTTCAGCCAAAACATTTGGACCGACAGAGTTTCCTCTACCTTGAAGAGCCCTGAAATTAAGAATGAAGCTTTCAATCTTGGATTTCATGTGGGCCACACCTCCTGTTAGCAGTTCATTTTCCCCTTGTCGCCCTCCAGTCTGCGCAACATTGCTAAGCCCTTTTCCATACATGACAGATCATCATTTCCCATTCTCAAACCACCATTTCAGAGCACTGAAGGGCCTTTTGTCTGACTTAAACTTGGGTGGCAAAGGCTGGCATGTTGACATGCTACTTGGCATTTTGGAACTGGGTTTATGGCCTTGGAGCCAGAGCTAGAACACACACACAGACAAACTCTCTCATCCCAACAAGACTTTTCCCTCCCTCCCCTCCTCCCTACAGCGGCAGTAATGGGTGGCAGGTCCTGGCTGAGGGGGGATCTTGCGTCAATAAATCGTCATGCAGAGCGACTCCCCTGCCTGAACGCAAACAGAGAGAGGGGCCGTCTGCTGCTGGAGGCCTCGTTTGGTGTGTTAAACCTCCTTTCAAGCTTGTAGACCTGACCGAAAAGAAACTCCCGCTGAGTTCAGTAGGTGTTTGTATTGTGGACCAGTCTTAGTTGGTATTTTACTTTTTGGAGTAATCCCAACCTCCTCCACTGGTCTTCCTGCCTGCTTGTGTGTATTTTCAGAGTGAAAACAATACTCAGTTTTCCCCAGTGGATCTCGTTATAGATAGGTGAATATCCCTTTGGACTTCTTTGTGGACAAATCTATTTTACTATATTTGCATGGGTTTCCGTCCATCTCTCTATCATAACTTTAATTAACACCCTTTCACCACCATGCAACAAAACTTAAAAAAAAACAGAGCCCAGCAAGGATATGGAACAACAGGGAACCTTAACTTGCAGATTTTTTAGATTAGCAGGTCAGCGTGTGTAGGGAGATGCAGTTGTCTTTCTCTCAGTCATTGCAGTCGTGCAGTGTTGAGGTACAGGGTGGGGGCCACTGTGCTGGAGTCGGTTTTTTAAAATAAATACAAGAAACATACCTCCTCACTTTTCTTTTTTTTTTTGGAGTCTCATTCAGACCGCTGATCCATGGCAGATGGGTGTGAATTATTCATGTCAAGTTTGGGGGATGAGCATGGCCATGTGTAGATTTTATCCCAGAGATTATTCAGTATCAGAGAGGAGTTGAGAAATGATTGCAGCACAATAAGTGCTTTACAAAAGATGGCGGAGTGTAAACAGCTAATGCCAGATAAGACTGCTTTTTTTTTTTGTTGTCGTTTTTTTTGTCCATTGTGACTGATGGAGCACTGTGACGTCATTTCACAGGATTTTTTCAGATGTGACAGTCACGGTTTTGTTTATCATGTCTGATTTCTTTTTAAAAGTTTTTTTTTTTACTTGTTCTTTCTTGAAATAGATGTTTTCACTCATGCATTTTCTTTTTAAAGCAAATTTCAAATTGGACCTTAAGTGTGCATTGAATAACCAAATTTAAGCTCACGCATTAGATTTAGAGGTAATCAATGTCAGCTGCTATATAGATTAGGCTTCTGCTTCTGAAATAGGACTTTTTAATTCTTTCATTTGCCCTCCCCTCCTTTTCTGTCACTCTAATTTCCTATCTGTCTCTCTCTCTCTCTCTCTCTCTCTCTCTCTCTCTCTCACACTCTCTCTCTCTCTGTCTCTCTCTCTCTCTCTCTCTCTCTCTGTCTCTCTGTCTCTCTCTCTCTCTCTCTCTCTCTGTCTCTCAGTTTTAATCAGTAACTGTAATAAGGACTCGCAGTGGGAGCTATCAAAACCCTCCAGTGCTGGATTAGACTAGAGTGGCTAGTGTCTGGGCCAGGCCACTGGAAAGTGAAGCATAATCTTCAAAAAGGGAGCTTAACCCCTGCTGGCCTACGCTGACGATTCCTCATTTCCAGGGGCCACCGTCTCATGAAGAAAAAAAAAAAGCTTGGGGTGTTAATTGATATGTTTTACTCTGAACGTTTAGAAAGTTGTCTAAAGATGACTGATGCCAACCAAGGCAAGAGTCTAGCAGCTTATTCAGGGGAAGTTATTACAGAAGTTTTATGGGTAGTGATGCTGCTCACTTGATCTGTGCTCCTGTTCGCTCACAGCTGTGCTTACAGTCACCGCCGCTATCTAGTGATTGCCTAAAAAAAGCCAGAGGGACACAATAGCAGCCCTCCTATCTGAGTTTAATGCATTTGAGCGCTGCAGAAATGTTATTGTTCTCATTTATCCTTGGCTCTGCAAAAAATTTTCCTCAATGGAAAGATGGATAGGAATGAGAGTTGAACCAGACTAAACAGAAGCCTTTTTAGAGAACAATGGATGCTGTTGTGGAGAAATAAGATTACTGCCTCATTATTGTCTTTCTCTCAGTTTTCCAGAATATTCCATTCGAGTAATCTCATTGCCAGATGAAACAAGTGTGCAATTTAGCCTTTGGAAGAATTTATTAAGCGTTCAAAGCTTTGCTCTGCCTGAAGAGAAGCCGAGAATTGAATCATGGTTGTGTGCTCAAACTGCTTTGCACTGTAGTTTCAAATAGACAAAGATCCACCAGTCTTCTTGTTTTGTTCTTTCACTGTTAATTATTCTGTGATTTTATGGTTGATTTGGGAGCTAAATTAGGCAACATGGCATTGGATTTTTTTTTTCTTTCCTCAAATAAAGACTGCGTTTTTTCTTTTTTTACTGTGGATCACCTTGTGCAACTTCTGTGCTTTCCCCCAGAAAGCATGTAATCACAATGCAGTGGTTTTTATACCAAGGGCCAAATTAGGATTGTTATTTAGAATTGCATGTGTAGTTGAGTTGACACCATGCTCAGATACAGCTATTGACTGTCAGACCAATAGCTACATCACTAGATTTATGCAGATGATACGACACATCACTTAGAATAGTCCAGATGTCCAGTCTGTGCAATAGATATGGAGATTAAGAACACGCAAGACCTTGAAGATTAACCCATAAGGATTCACATCTGCTAGCAAGCTTACAGGACAAGTGAAATGCAAGAGGTCAGGGTTCATTCTCACTCATTGTCTATGATTCCTCTGTGCAACTAATAACCTTGGTGGAGTAAAATCGAGAATCCCTGCACTGCTGTATTTCCCATCTGGCTGGGAGATGGAATCCGCTGTATGGGTTCAACAGGGGACAGCGGAGAAGAGGGAGGCGGGTCAGGTGGGTCTCTGAGGATGTAATCCTCCTGCTTTTATGAACAAAACAAAATCAAAAGTTCCCAGCAGTTACACAATCCCTGTTAGGAAGGGCTCAGTGCACCCTGGGTCTCCCAGGGCAGAATGAACTTTTCCAGGCACTAATCCATGGATAAGCCCTGAAACCGAGGCCTTCAAACTCTGCTGTGTGCTGCGTTGTACTAAAAATGCATGAAATGCCCCATGGAGCTGTTGTGTTCACTGTGATTGGCATCCATTTCAGATCTGTATTCATACATTTAAAGATGCAGGTGCTGCCATTCATAATGAATGTTTTTTTTTATTAATGCTTCAGTGGATACGCAAAATCCAAAGTATGAATTCTGTAAAAAAATGTTAAAAAGTTAATCTAAAGTTTCAGCCATCCATTTGACCCAGCCATTCATTTGGTTGCAATCTGCATTCTCAACACTGAATTTTACCCACTAGTCCTTAAAGACAGACCTGAAAATTTGTGAAACCCTTTTAATGATATCACAGTTTCAGTTTGAGACTGACTCAGTGGCAAAAGTGTTTTTAATTTCAAATGCACCATTCAGTAAGAACTTATCAACCCTCATATGCTGACAGGCATCCACACAAAGAACATTTAGAAAATTATATATACAAAAAGCTGCTAGCATAAGCCAAACGTATCAAATGCCTTTTTTAGGTGCTGCTCTTTGCAAAAATCTATATCTGGCAGCTATTGATTTTGTTTTGTTTTTTTGCTTTGTAGTTTATGTGATGAATGTGTGTTGTGTGTAAGATATAGGTTTTAGTGTTTAATGAAGTGCACTTAGGTGGTTTTGACTGTAGATACGCCTGGAGAGCAAAGAGTTACATCAACAAACAGAATACTGATCTGCTGAAATTAAATCGAGTAAAAAATGTATTTGCCTGAATAGAAAATCCAGGAGATCAGCTTGGGACATTCATCCAGCTAAATTTAAAAACTTTAATCATCCCTAACAGGTTGTGTGTGAGGGAGAATAGCTGACAGCTGTGTGGGCATTGTGGTGCCCTCACATTACTGCGCAGGTTCATATGTTTTCTCAGGGCCTGAGCTGTGTTCATTCCTGTATGAACCTTATCACTCAGTCAAGAGGCTCAGTCTCGGTAAGACAGAACACTTCTCGCTTTTCCTTCATGTTGTGTATTTTGAGCTCTTGACACTTCCTATCTGCTCTTTGGGATGCACTTAAAACCACCAGCACTTTGAGTCAACATCAAATATTTTAAGCTCAAACTAGCTTCCAAATCCTCAAGTGCTGTCATAGAGTTTTTCTGACATCAAAGTAGCCATTTTCAGCATTAAGTACTCTCGTTCAAGGTTATCTTGTAGAGACCTCCTCTTATCCTTCTTCTTTTTGCTCCCAGCCCAGCTCAAACATCACGATTGGACACTCTCCTCACCTGACCCTTACACCACATGTTGCATCACTAAGCTCTGCTGCTAACCAATCAACCCAGCCATTAAAAGGAGGGATATTGTGCATGTAGAGTACTCCTCATCTCCTCCATAACTAGCGGTCTTGGGCATTAACTGTTCAAGGCAGCACTACACTGACAGATTCTCCAGTTAACTGTTGAGATTCAGTCTGTAGCAAGAGACCAGTTGTATGTGGCTTGAAGTCGTTTGCCAGAGGTAAAGGAAGAGGATTTAAAAACCGCAAGTTTTCTTAGTTCACAATCGGATTCAGCAGGGGAAATCATGGTTGTTTAAGTTAACGTGTTATGTTCGTCTCCCAGAGCCTTCCACTGAGCGAGGCTTTTGAACTCTTACTGCTTCACTGGAGCTGCTCAGCTGCCAACAGCAGACTCCTGTGGCTGTACTTGGCAGCTCGCAAGTGTGAATGTGTGTAATTTGAAGGCCTTTTAGGAAAAAGCATAGCTGCTTAGTAAACATGCCTTACATAAAAAAATAATAAATAAAAAAATTGCAATCATGGCTTATAGCATTAAAATGGTCAAAACTAGCACTCAACCTAATTATAGGTTATCTATTTTAAGAATTCCACCTTAGACATGTTTTGTTTCTTTTCAGTTCTAGTTGGATGGTCCTCTTAATAGTCTAATATAGATTAAAACACATATCTCAAGTCAATCATCTTAATTCAGATTTTTTGCAGCATTCAAAATTTCAATCACTACATGTAATCACTGCCAGCAATGACCTACAGTACACTGTACAGGGACATGATCGCAATGTTTTGGCTAAACATGCTTGCTATTTTGGATGTCGAGTGGCAAACTGACAATACAGTTTATGTGTAAAATGTCACGTTTATGTTTCAGATATATTTAGCCTCTTGGACTGAGCTACAAATACCTATGAACTTTATAAAAAGTTGAAGAAAAGAAACAAAAACTCTGCAGACATTCACGTCCTCAGGCCTCATTAATAGAGAGATGCAGACAGATTAGGGGAAAACACAGGAGGTAAATGGAGTTTGATCTTAGGCTGGTACATTTTTAGAGCTGGAGATAAAAACAACACTCTGCTCTCTTTAGCCCATAGTGGTCCTTTGAAATTAAAATGACATTAAGCCACCCAGTCCTCTCACTTTTGCTCGGCCACCACTGATTTTAAGTGTTTTGAAATGACATATTTTATCAATGGTAGCTATGTTTTTTGGCAGGGAAGCAGACAGGAAACAGGGGGGAGGACAAGCATGACATGAAACAAAGGATCCTACCCTTAATAGAACCAAGGATATTCACAGTTATACCAGGGTCCTTCATCAAATGCAGCTAATTAAGGGAACTGACACAAATTGGCCAAAGAACGAAATGAAATCTGTGGCTACTGTCTGGTTTGTGCTCTCTGTAGGACAGTGTTTTGTTTTTTGGTTCAAAGGCTTCTTAGCGGAAGATGCAACGCTCTCCATTGTATTGATATTTGAAATGAACCCTTTGTGGCTCAGAAAGAACAACACAGAGATGAGTTTCACAGTGTTTCTTAGGAAAACAAATTAGCCGATCATGTCAGAAGACAGCTGGCTAGGTATGTGTCAACAGAAATTGTCAGACAGCTGGCAGATAATAAACGGTCTCAAACCTTTTAACGAATCAGGTTAATATTTTAAGCCAGTCAGCTTTGGCTCATAATCAGGACTTTTTTCAAAGCTACAGCAGCTCATATTGTCAGCCTGTGATGCTAACATTAGCTCAAGCAGCTACACTGTGGAGCTGTTAACAGTATCACTTATTGTTTGTCAGTTATATATCATCAGCTTTAAAACTGTCTGATGTCACCTACTGATATACGGATGTCCCAATCAAGTTATCTGGTCCCAATCCAGACTTGAGTCCTTCGCAGTATTGAAGAAGAAGAAGTAGTACTTTATTGATCCCTGAGGGGAAATTGATCCTCTGCATTTGACCCGTCTTACACACACACACTCACACTCACACACTCTAGGAGCAATGGGCAGACCCTCTGCAGCGCCTGGGGACCAACTCCAGTTCTTTTTCCAGTCCCTTTGTCAGGGGCACTGACAGGAGTATTAACCCTAACATACACATGTTTTTTGGTGGGAGGAAACTTGATCACCTGGTGGAAACCAATGCAAATGTGGGGAGGACATGCAAACTCCACACAGGAAGGAGCTGAGATGGCTGGAGTTCAAACCCAGGGCTTTCTTGCTGTTGTGTCTGATCTGATACTGACAGTCACTTAATTCTTAATCTGATTCGCCTTATTATTTATGAGCTATTTAAAACAAATACTGAAGATCTTGATTTAAAAATATGAAGTTGATGAGCTTTAATTACTGATATAATCAAACATTGGGAGAATGTGACTCCTGAATCTTTTCCACACTGCTTTGATTATTCACTAATTTGTGTGTTTATCCAACATCATTGTCTGAACTCAGTTGCTCAGTGTTACACCCAAAACATTATTTATATTCACACACTCTAATTTTCACCACTTATGCAGCAGATTGCTTCACTGTGTTGATTTTGATCATTGTTACTTACATACTGATCCGATTAAAATATGCCTGGATCGGTCCCAGTATGGATCTTGGGAATTGTACTATTTCCAGACGTGGACAATTATGTAGCTGTTTTCAATTAATATAATACTGATTCACTTTTGAACATGTTGTTTATTATAATTTTTTAAATAACTGACCACTAATGTAATATAAAGTGGTCCACTTTTTTATCAATTGAAGGTAGTTTACTTTGTTCTAAGTAATATAAAACTACCAAATAATAAAAGTACTTGGAAATGTTATATAAATGATTTTTCTTTCTCAGGCCAACTGGTTTAAATAACAGTGCTGCTAGTTGGTATCAGTTATCAGACTACATTAGCTATGGTGTTGACCGGTCAGGCTTAATTTACATTAACATAAACCCATAAGAATTCCTCTAATATATTCACGTTATTATTCAGTATAGCTGTGTAATTCAGATAAAGTGTTACTGTACCGCAGTTCCCAAAAGCATATATGAAGAATTAACTGTGGTGCACTCAGGAACCCCGCTGTAGAAATATATGCAAGATCACTGAGTTCAGCAGCTCTCGTCATCAGTCAAATTGCATGAAACCGAGGTTCGTCGTCCTCCCACATTTGTAATTTAGCAGACTTTTCTTTCATCCATTAGCATAACATAGTAAGCTCGTTTGTTCTGCTTTCAGAAGCAGTAGTTTATTAGATGAATGAAACAACAAGGGTATGCTGTAGATTTGCTGCTGGCTAGATAAATGACCTGGTGTGAACACGCTTAGTTGGATAAGAAATATTGCTCATTGTTGACTGTGGTTTTGTAAGCTTGTCACTGAAGTTAACTGTCAAAAAGGTTTGCATCTTGATGACTTTGTTTTTTTTCTCTGCCAGCATGTTACTTTGCTTTTGCTACCATTATGATTTAGCCTATTGTTAGGAAACAGTGGGGTTGCATAGCTAGTGTGAAACTGGACATTGGTGAAATATAAAGTCTAAACTGGTGAAAGAGTACATTTAGAATTTAGTGAATTAGTTTTCCTTCTGCAGTCCACTGAAATCTCAGTGATGGTTAGCTCATGCTTATTTGTCTCCTCTTTGTCACCATGACTTATTTTGTCTTTGTGCCAGCGTCTATCAGGCTCACTGTCACTCTCACACGATTGCACTTGGAGCTAACACTCTAATGAGCATCCGTGCATTGACAAGCCATACAGCAAGCATTTAACTCGCATGGAAATGCAGTTGAAGATGCTGACACATAGTATAACACACGCAAACACCGGTCTTTTCGTGGGAATGTTTATTTGACCTGACATAGACGCACTCGCAGAGGACTGTGTGGATTGAGGCATCTCAAACATTATTGCAAGCACTTAGATACTGATGGCGAAATGGATGTTATGCACTCACATGAACATCACTGGAGCGGATAAATAAACGGTTTATTCCTCATTCTATGTGTCCTCATTGAAAAGAACTTAAATTATTGGTGCATACGGGAAAACATAAAACGTCAATACCATTTATTGTTGATGCATACAACAATGTGCTGCCACTCTGGACATGTGTAAAGCTTGCCTTGCTTTAACAAAACCAACAGAGTGGGTTAATGACCATTTCCGGATCATTAGAAAGGCTAAATGGAAATGTAAAGCTTCCAAATTAAGGTAGCATGAAAGAGCTTTTAAAAGAGTTTAACACCACTGTAGAGGAAGAAAGATCAAAATACTTCTCACATCTTATTGCTGCAAATCCTCACAACCCCAAGCTGCTATTTAAGACCATAAACTCTCTTATCCACCACCTTCATGACTCTAATGAAGTCTCCTTTTTTGAGTGAAACATTTCCGTCCCTTTTCATCGATAAAGTTTCAAGCATTAGAGGTCAAAGCATGCCATATCTGTTTATTCCACCACACAGTGAAGTACATCAGTCCTTTTATTCATTTTATTTGGTGTCGGTACCAGTCAGATTTACAGAAGATGAGTACTAGCATGAAATCTTCATTCTATCCTTTAGTTGTTTGACCCACAAGATTTTTTAAAAGAGGTGTCTGCCTTTTTATGTTAAGATATTTTATCCTCAGGGGTTACTCCTCCATTTTTATTTGAATAATGTCTGTCTTAATCATTTTTGACCCAAATCAAAATCACTCTTTCTTACCAAAGTACTGGAGATAGTCAGATATTCTCAGCTTATATCATTTATGAATGACTACTCACTCTTTGAAAACTTTGAGTCCAGTTAATCTTAATGGCATCATGATGGATACCGATGCCAAATGTTGCACTGCTTTGGTGTTGTCAATGATGGCATATTAATTGATGGACTAGAAAACTTAGTAGGCGTGCTCTAGACTGGTGTAAGTCTTATCTGACAGTGACAGAACCTTCTCTATCAGTTGGAAGTGTCTCTTTTAGTTACAGTATATGCAAATATCATCTGCGGGGTTCCTCAAAGAACTGTTCATGGCCCTTTCCTATTCATTATCTACATGTTAACACTCAGTCAAGTTATCCATGAATCAAATATTCCTTTCCATTTTAATGCAACACAAATCTATTTGTCCATAAATTCATCAGACTTCAGTTACCTCACTCCCAACCTGTTTTGCAGACATAAGGTCCAGTAATTTCCTAATGCAGAACAATAACAAAACTGAAGTGATGGTGTTTTGAACCAAAGCACACAGGGATTATGTAAGCCAGACTTTAGTTTTCCAGGATTTGCAGCGTACTCGTGAGACCAGAAATACGGGAGTAATCTTTCGGACCTGAACTTTTTTGCAATATCACCAAATCATCTATCTGTCAAATCAGGAATAATGCCTTTTCTTAAATTCAGTGATGCACAAACTGTCATTCATGCATGTGTCTTCAGCTATCTAGATTAATGTAACTCATTATTTGCTGGACTGCCCCAGAAATCCATCAACCACCTTGTACAAAACACTGCAGTTAGGGGTTCTTACATGAACTTGAAAATATGAGTTCAATTCCCCAATTCTTGCCTCATGGCATTGGTTACCCATTGTGTTCAGTATTGACTTTAAAATTTAATTGCTTGTTTTTAAAACCTTGCCCCGTCTTACATTATCGACCTTCTCCCCTTACACCCCTCCTCATACACTCAGATCTGCAGACCAGCTGTTGCTCTCGGTCCCCAGGGCAAGACTGGAGACAGAGGGTTGGAGGGCATTTAGTAGGTTACCTTCGACTGAGAATCAGACAAGCAAACCTCAGTGTCCTCTTTTAAAACTTTTAACAACTCATTCTTATGATGTGTGGCTTTTAATTAGAGTTTTTAATACATTTATTTATTCATATAAGTTCTATTCATTGTGTTTTATCTGTCTTTATTTCTTGATTGCATTGAAATTGTATGTATTTTCTGTTTTAATGTCCGTGATGCACCTCAATAATGTTAAAATAGCACAGCTACTCAGAAATCAACAATGATAAAAGGCAATACTTATATAGATGAAGCTCAAGGTAATACAAGGGAAAAAGAGTGATTTATGCTCTATTTCTAGATACTATTAATAGACACAAGTTGCCCACCCCCTCCAGAGTTTTCCTCTCTCGCACATGTATTCACACATTCATTTAGAGAACACAGGACATTTTGTTGTAAGCACTTATCTAATGGGGCCCCTGACCCCTTTGTTTACTCGAAACGCACACTAGCCTCGTGCCAAAACACAAGCAAACCCCATCTGAGGAAAGATTTTTTGGTTTGTGATGGTGTTTTTTTTTTTTTTTTTTTTAATCATAGGAGGTATTTTATAACATCATACTTGAGTTACAGCTGGCGTTCAGGTGTAAGTTGGTCCTGATTTCATGTTTTTAAATTACTTCAAGAGTAGTAACCACGTTTGCCCTTTTCAATCCAGGTGTGTGTGGGCATAATCAACAATTCCATTTCATAAAAAGATTGCATGCACACTTATATAAAAGTCAATAAGGCTCTTTAAGAGGCAAAATAATCATTTTATTTCATGTGCAAAAGATGACAGTGAAAAAAAAATGATGAAAGTGACTTTTTCAGTCAAAGGACCATCTTAAGTTGGTCCCTTTTCGTCAGTGTGCAAGAAATCTTTTTATAAAAATGACTCGAATGACTCCATGTTCAGAAGCCTGGACAATCACTTTAAGCTCCCCGGCGTGCACCATGTTATCCTGGGTTTGCCTGGCCATATTATGACCTCGGTATTATGCTCACAGAGGATCAAGGCAGCCTGTTGCATTACCCAATTAAGTAAAGACCCTGTAATAAGGTTGATGGTGATCTAAAAGCAGTCCTAGATTACAGTGCTTGAATGATGTAATCACCCAGTCTATGTAATGTCATTTTAATGTGTTGTTAATACACAGTGTTGTTGCTGTTTTTGATAGTGAACTTTCATTCAGTGGAATTACTATCACTGTGGTTGAGGCAAGTACTCTGAAAGTTTCCCTGTGGAGATCATTATAGATTTATTGTTTTGTTACTGGCACAGGCAACAAGGGAAAGCTTGAAAGCTGATCACAAGCTGTGAAATTTCACAGGAAATTGACTGTTGATGTTTAGAGTGCCATGATTGTCAATGGATAAGTCGACACCTCTTGATTGTCACACTTTTTACACACACGGCCATGTGATCAAATACAGAATCAAGATCGCACAGAGGCGTCACACTTGTTGTATGTTGTACAGATTGTAAAGCCCCCCGTGACAAGTTTGTATTTTTTGATATTGGCCTATATAAATAAGACCTGACTTGACATATTTGCTTAATAAAACATAGTAAATAGAAACCATTACTGCAGTAGTCACACTTCTATCAGCAGGTAAGTTGCCATCATGCCGCTGGGGTTGAGTGGATTTGTAAAAACACTACTTTAGTGCTGGGTCAGTTTAACATGATATATTTAGCTATACTTCTACGTCTGCAGTATGTTGGAGCTAAGATACATTAGGTATTCTTGTTTATGAGCCTTGTAGCTCTTCTGTGGAACCAATCTGCTAATACTCCAGGCCAGAGAAAGAGACAAGCTTCTATCTTCACTGGCAAAGGTCAGGCTGGACATAGGCCCACGTTATTGAAGGCCCTTTTGTCAACATGACCACAATAAACAAGCAAGCCATTCTCAGCTCTGCTATAGTGTGCTTATGCTGCATGAAAACAAGCGTGACTATTTTAATTGTAATTAGAGGGAGAAAAATCTGTGTAGGGACAGAGCCAGTCATAGTGAGTGAATGAGTGTGTGTGTGTATGTGTATGTGTGTGTGTGTGGTCGGGGGGGGTCAGTGTGCATCTGTCAACATATGAAGATATACTGAACTCCCTGTATAGTTGTCCAGGGCAAGCACAGGCACAGGCCCTTTCATTATTCCCTTTTCATGTAAATTGTAAAGCTGTCATGACACTTCATGAAATGGCAGTTCAAAATCTTCCAGTCAAAGACCATAATTGTAGCGTGTTTAGTCATACCGTCGAAACATTAGTTAGTGTGAGATTGTTCCACCAGGGTTATTCTACCTTTATTCAGTCGCTGCTTCATTAGTATGACTCACAAGCTGACATTTCATCGCCTGTGTGTCATCTTACTGTCATCTCAGCCACTTAAAATCTGCAGCAAGCTCGGCTGTTCTGTAGCATTCACGCTGATGTTTCATAAGGCCATTTGAACACTTTATAAAACACTGGAGACAACCAATTAGATCGCTTTTTCTTTATAGAGTTAAACTGCATTTCTTGTCAGGAGTGACCCTATTAGACCAACTTTATAATTAGTATTAGTGACACATTGATAGAGATAGGCAGCAGTCAACAAGATTGGACTTCATTGATTTGGCAAAATGTTGCGTAGTGCTCTTTAATGGATTGTAATTTTCATATCAGCTGAAGTGCACAGCAAGCAGTAATAAAACTCACTGCATATCACGTCAAGTATTGTCATAGATTAGTTAATAACAAGAAACGTCTAAACATGTTATCATTACTCATCACTTCTGTTAATCAGCTGTCAGCATTGTCAAAGCTGCCTTAAAAGGCAACATGGCAGAAAAGGAATATAAGGCTGTTTTAATAAGTGTGTAATCCCATTAAAATAAGAATAGTTGTGTTTTTCATTAGCTTATAATAAGCCCTTAATACCTACATATAGAGCGAGCCCCCTTCTACAGAGGCCACCATGTTGCACTGCCATGTGTCTACAGTAGCCCAGAACAGACAAACCAAACACTTGCTCCAGACAGGACTTCCGTTACTTTTTGCAAGTTTGTGGCCACTGTAAGTTTACCGCTAGATGCCACTAAATCTTACACATAGGTCTTTGAAACAACTCAAAAAATCCTCCACACCCACATGCTGCGTCTTTTGCCGTTACCACAGTCATGTATAAATAGACAGTGAGTTGTTTGTGGTTTAACAAGCAGGCAGCAGTTTGGAATAATTACTGATCATCCAATAGCTAACATTAGCGTAGCCTCAGCGATTGCACACAGCACTCCAGAAGTCCTGACCTCAGCTGCACCATTCAAACAGCCTCCAACTCTGAAATAAAGTATCGCCAATGATTCCTGAATGTAGATGTATCCGTGGTGTTAGAAAGTCAGTTAAGGACACACTTGCTGGAATTATAGCAAATCACATTTTTCCTCATCCACTGCAGTCTGTCAGCTGACAGCAGACACCATACTCATATCAGCCCTCCATTAATCCTCAGACAGCGAGCATGCCAACCTCCAAATAACTGAACATTGCTGGGATTAGTAACTGTAATGTAATCACTGAATTTCAAATTTTAATCCCTTACACTACTTGTTACTGAGTAATTCAAGTAAATATTATATTACTACTGCCCAACACTGCTGACATGCTCTCAACATGATGTTTACCAGGTGTGATGTTTACAGTGCTCACCATCTCAGCTTAGCATGTTAGCATGCTAATAGTTGCTAATGAGCAACTGTTACAGTAAGTGATGTGAAATGTATTGCATAATTGTAAAACTTTCCCTCAATGATAGAGCTGGATGAAAATGGATAATCAGAGTATTATAAATTCAGCCTGAGGGACACCTGCATGTCTGTACCTAATGACATGGCAATCTACCAAGTTGTTTTTGAAACACATCACTCAACACCACAAATGTCAATCTCATTGTGGCGTTCGGGGAAATGTCATTAGGATTCATCCTTTGGGCACCATAGGTGTCTGTACTAAATCTCATGGCATCAGGTTGTTGTTAAGATGTTACATCACATCTTTGGATCTTGTTAGGAAATGTACATGTATATATTATACTGCAGGGCATTGGGTAAACTCCCACGTAATTGCATAAATATTAAACTCATGAACTCTTTTACACTGCTATGAATTACTAATCAAAACTCTTCATATGTGTAAAACATTAATGCCATATGATCATATTTGATGTCAACAAATCATATGTATGAATGTTCACACAGCCCAGAATACCACTGAGAAACTGTATAGTTTTACCTGTAGAACTGCAACGATCAATTGACAAGTCAATATTTCAGTCAGTCTATTTTAATAATCATGTCAGCATCTTCAATGTGAATATGTTCTGGTTTCGTAAGTCTTCAGTGATAGTAAACTGAATATTTTTGAGTTGGAGACTGTTGGTGAAATGTTAGGTTTTTATTGACATTTGAAAGACCATGACGACTAATCGGTTATTCAAGAAAATAATCAACAGATTAATCTACAATAAATCATTGTTGTATATACAGTATATATGAAATGCACCAGGTCTTACTGCCCCACCCTACAATGACTGTGCTGTTAAACAGACCTTGAAAACTCAAAGTTAGTGTTTTTTTTTCAGAGATGCTATATTCTCCCCTTAACACAGACAAAGTGTGATCTTACTCAACCCCACCCCCACATCCACCTCCCTACATTTGCTTCAGTCAAACGATTTATGTCTAATTACCGGTTATAAGCTCTGCACTTCCTCTGAAAGGCTCCATATTAGAAACCAAATCTTATAATTAACCCATCCTCTCACATGAAAGTAATGGCAGTGCTCTGCCTTGTCAGAGGCCCATGTTGGCAGTTCTGTCATCTCAGCCCAGCCCTCCCCGGCGCTGCCTTCCCAGATATCCAGCAGTTTAAGGAAAGATGAGCTTGCTAATGGACTGCTTACAAGTGGAGAGGAGTTGACAGACTGACCTTGAAGGTTTTTCTTGTCAAGTTGTCTAAACGGAGAAAGCATCCACCAAAATTAGACAGTAAAGGATTGTGTGTGTAAGCAGGGTGTCCCTTCAAATATAACTAGATCCCTTAGCTGTGGATCATCTGTCTGTTGATAATTACACCTTCACAAGTTTAAATATTTTCATACAAATGTTAAAGTATATGTATTTTTTTCCAGTATTTAATTAGTTTTATTACTAATTTTAAGTCGTTACTGTTCCTGCTGAAAGGCACCAGCATTGCTTTTCACTATTTTAGCTCTTAACTTGACATTTCCCCTTTATACTGTAGCATGTATAGAAAAATGATGATGCTTTGTACAACTTGAACTTTGTCTCAATAAATGACTAGACTTCACACAATATCTAGTGTGTGTATGGATAAATAAAAGCTGGGTGAAAAATATGTTTCAGCTAATTCTAAAGTATTACAAAATATTATACTAAAGCACTCAAAAGTTAATCTTGTTGCCATAGATACAGGCACAGACCCAAAATAGCCATGACATTTTTTTTTATAAACTCGCACCTGCTTGTATTAACAGGTTTGCTCAGTTTTGCTCTTGTTTGTTAGTCCTTATGTGACAAATAATATATTTAATATTTTCATTACTTTTCATGCTTTGGCAGTTTTTGCTTCCTATTGTTTAGTTTAACTCTGCAGAACTGATGGATAGTACGCTCTGTTAGCTGCTAAAACAACTTTTAATGAGGTGATGCCTTGAGTTTTTATACCACACCTCTGTGAAACTTGGCTGTCCTTCAGACGGGTGCTGCTGCTGCTGCTGCTGACTGATCTCGGGGAGTTTCGGGAGTGGATTAGTGCTGCTGAAGAAGTTTGTTGACATCAGATGGTATGGGAACTATGAATCCACTGGCAAGGCTCAACCAAGGAGCTCAAGCAAACCTGCAGCAGGCACTTAGAGAGGGGGGGAGAACAAATAAACTAAGCCCAAAGCAAGTATCCCCACAGTTGGCATTTTCCCAGACACATTTGGTAGAGAGAGGATGAATAAGTACATTCTGCTTATCAGTGAAGAACTTACTGCTATTTTTCCGAGTATGAAAAATATTCAACATGTGTAACAAAGTGACAGAATTTGTTAAATGATTAATTATAATATATATTTGAGACTTTCCTGCCAAGAAAAACGACACAATGGGGTCATAATGTCAGTTGCCCATAAGTGACATATAGCTGTGTTTCAGTAACAGATGCTCATCTCACAGTACAGATGGCATAGAATAAAAAAAGTTGACAGTTTTTGTCATTTGAGGGGGGGGGGGGGGGGGGGGCAGTGGATGGAGGGGGGCAGTGGATGGATAGTATAACCACAGAAAACTGCTGTCTAACCCTAATTATGAGTCGTGACAATATTTAAAAAAGTGTTACTACGATTGCCCCTTAATCTTTACCCTGTGGTTGTTATTGTAGCCATGACGACGAAGGTGGCCTAACTTTAGCTAGTAGTAACATTAGCTCAAACCATGATCTTTTCCTGAACCTAATCAAATGGTTGTTGTGCTCATTACTGCCGAGTTGGTCAAACGTTATATTTGGTATGTTTTCATTAAGCCAATTGAACTGACAACAGAAAGTCACACGGGTGCAATTATATCTGAATATGATTTTAAGCATTTTAACCAGCTGTAATCTGTGACACCTCCCAGATGATTCATGACATCGGAGCACTATTCAAGTGGAAAATTGATAAATTATTCGCTTTGTGTCTTTTTTTACGCCCAGGCATGCAACTCAGTGTTAGAAAGGATCCTGTGTTTGTGTACATGGGACACTTGCTAAAAGAAACATACAGTATAAAACACAGAGCACACAATGATGGATAATAATAATAATAATAATCATAATGACAACGCAATCCACTCAGCATCAGATTGCTCGGTAATGCCATGGTAAACTCTCGCTAAACCCCTAGTGAGTCAGTATTATTATAGATAATCCCCTAGTCTGGTTTATGTGACGTGCTGGTCAACGCAAGCCTAAACCACACACATACACACACACACACACATACACTCACACACCACTCTGTTTCCAGATTGATTGCACTTGAGCTATTGTCTCAGTTTCAGCAGTCACTCAGATCATAGCACAAAGCAGATGACTGCTGTCACTGAGAGACTGTTTTAGCTTATTGCTGTCAAAGGTCTGTCATCAACTGGATGTATGGCCCAGAGTTCACTTGTATTTAAGGACATCAGGCCATTAGGGATTATTTCATATAGTGCAGATATACTAGTTTAGCACACGCATATTTTTATGGACGAGTTTTTTTTTTTTTCAGTTTGTTTTTATACTCTTGTTTTTAATTATTATATTCCTCCAGCTGTCGGATTCTGAGAAAGAACAATGTTTTGATTCATCGGCATATGTGAGTCATACACATAAAACAGGTTGACAGCAGTCCAGATTTGGCTTCGTGTTCTATACTGTTCTTTTTCTTCATATGGTAACACTTCATTCTTTCTATGTATTTCATTCAATGAACTTAAATAGTGGAGCAAGAAAGGAGTGGCACATAAAGGAGAAGTAATTTAAAGCAAGTCAGGAGATTTTTCTTCTTCTCACAAACCAGACAGAAATAAATGTATGCCAGACATTGTTTGTACAGGACCTGACAGAGTGATTTACAGAGGGCTGCAAGAGGATTGTTGCTTTCTATAAGCTTTTATTAAAGGCAGTGAGCACTTAATATGACCTGTGTCAGATGATTTCTGTATCACGCAGCACTCAGTGAGCACTTGTTTTTCTATCTCAAAGATAAACTGATTTCTTTGCTATGACCAGGTCAAAATGTGAAACTTTACCACTGAAAAATAAGGAGTTAACCCTTTTGTCTAGACACTGATAACCTCTCACACCTGAGCTACAAATCAGTTTATATCTTCATCCGGTGTATATTTTGTTAGATCATTTCTACTGCTTCAGTCCAATAGAGAATTTGTCAGTTAAGATGTCGTCAAAGTGCACAAAAATCAACATCACAGTGCAGAAATACAGGAGAGCCAAATACTTGAACTGAGGTTACCATGCTCATCCTAGCTTGCTTTTTAAACAAGCAAAGTAAAAAAAAACCCCACCCTCCCCCCTAAACCTCTCCAAGCACCTAAGTCCAGGAGCTTTGCCAAAAGTAGCCTAACGCTAAACATTCACAGTGCGGGGAAGAGAAAGCAAACTCTGGGAAGGTACAGGATTGACGTCAGAGAGAGCCACATGTAAGAAATTCCTTCCTAATTACTGGGAATGCACTGGCTTATTGTACAAAAAATGTTCCGGTTCATATTCATCTTTTAAAAGGTGCCTCTTTGTTTTATAATTCCTGCTACCTTTCAGTGCTGCACTAATTCTCTCTGTTCTTCCACTTTAGCCAGCCCTATTATTTCACATCCTATTTATTACCTGCTTATTTTTCCTCTTCCTCTCAAGTTCCAATTTCCTCCTCCTCCTCCTCTTCAAACCACTATATTTCTCCTCCTCTGTGCTTTCCTCCCTTCTTGTCCACTCTGACTTACAAAACTGCTTTGCACTAGATGATTTGACAATTTGACACCTACGCCCACTTCTGCAGGGTTTTTTTTTTCTTGCGTGCTGTAAGGCTGATATGTTTGGATTATTTCTGCTGACCCACCGGTCTTGGTGCTGCACCTGTTATTCCGCCTTTCAAGAATGTGCAAGCAGTTCTTGACTGTTTTCACAACAGTTTGAAGCTGACCTCAACTAAGACTTTACTCTTTATTGTTTTCTTGATCTTTTTACCTTAAAAAATATTTGTGTGATTGCTTATCACACTGCTTCTTCCAATAAAAGGTGAAGACAGCAGACTTCGTTTGAGGTTTTTACTCGGAGCAATTGCGAAACTATGAAAACAATATTCAATGGTCCCTCCAGATTTTTTCAATCATTTTTGCATCTGCAATTAATGGTGCCTTTTCTCAAAAATTGGAATACAATCTGAAATGTTGTATGTGCTCTTTCTGCAGTAGAATTCGGGGAATTGGGACAAATTACAAGCCAAGGAAACTAATGCAATTTGAAACAAAACTAACTCACTAATCACTTCCTTTAATTAAAAAGCATGCTGCATATCACAGAAACAATTATACCTCAGTGCTGATTTCTACATTTATATTCTGATAATGAGAACCATGGGCTCAAAGAAAATACTATAATTGAGTTCCATTTTTAAGCCTTTATTAAATAAACTTTCATTTCAACATTATCACTCAATAAAAGCAGTCAATAATGTATTTAAATCCATTTACATAACAAAAATGGTTTCAAATCCAAAGTGCCCCATTTTATATTTCAGATCATTATATCCATCTCTGCTGTCTGAATAATGCATCAACATGGATTCTTCTGACTGAATCCAATCAAAGCCATAGTGCAAGTTAAGTCAAAAGCAATGTACAATCTCTTACACCTATAAAGGTTTGTTCAACTCATGTATGAAACCACAGTTCAGTGAAATATTCCCATCTTCCACCTGACTGACTGCACACCTGAATCTTGACTGAAAGTGTTACCACAACATGAAATCCAAAAGTGGTCCAAATCACAAGCAGTCTGTTGATTTGGCAATTTCATGTGGAAGAGTTTTGGTAATTTGAGAAAATTGCAAGCTCTATTATTGTGATCGCAAAATAGCAATTTCCAGGAAGGACTGATTATACTGATTATACAACAAATACATTGATGGTGAATACAAATCAGAAAAAAGATACTATAAACAAGAGTTAGGCCACAGTTATTGTAAAAATGTGTCAGGACAGTAAAAAAGGAAACTGGATTCACAAAGTGTAGACTAGCTGTCAAAGGAGTCACATCGTTCATACCAGGAAGACACAGAGAGTCAACATGAAAAACAAATCCACAAGAGGAAAATACAACAGGAAGTCAGATAGTAGATTGGCCTGCTTGGTTAGTAGTAAGCTGATCATTAAAAAAAACTCAACTGCAGATCATTGCCAGTAGATGTTGACACTATCAACTGTATGTTCAACTGAAACTGATTACTGGGGGCAGAACATGTAGTTTATCATATGTTGGTGGTGTTGTGGCACAGTTACAGTAGAACCAGCTACAAACAAGCCACAACATACACAGAATGCCTTGGATGCCAGTGTCAGGAACCAGTGAAAGGAACCAAGACTTACCTGAACCCTGATGAGCTTGAGTTGCCTTGCAGTCACTTCGCACACATCTACCGCAGCGTAGACTCAGTCGACTAGGTGGTAGGATCCTGGCCCGATGACCCCCTACTCACTGAGAGCCACGTTAAGTTCCATCACAGTCTCCAAAAAAGAGCTCATCTCTTTTCTTTCTCCTCTTCCTGGTGTCTGCTCTTTGACAGTCTCATATTAGGTAAAACTCACCTTCTTGATGTTGTAGTTGTGCAGGTATTTGGTCAATAAACAAACTCGAGACATAAACATCTGAAACAAATTGTGACAATCATTCTAATAGTTATGGAGACATTTTGGTCAAAACCAGACGTAATGTAATGATGCCACCAGAGGGTGAGTATTAGTACCAAATATTGTGCCAATCCATTAAGTAGATGTTGATATGCCTCACTGGTTTTGTGAATATGTTGACCTGCTGATGGCGCTAGATACAAATTCAGAAGATCACCAGTTAGTCATCCTCTCCAGGATAAAATTTTATTGCAGTCCATCTAATAGTTATTCTGTATTTCAGTACGGATAAGAGTGGTGACCCTAGCCTTCATTAAAATTCCAAATCTTTTCAAGATAGTGACAGAGCCAAGCTAAAAGTGGAACAGGGTGTCTCTAAAATCAGTCTTCTTCAGAGATATAGTGCTTTAGTGGAAGGGGGGGATTGGCTGAGATGAGTGTGGAGAGAGTTGATTTAGGAGAAAGGAGTGTGAGGGTGAGCTGTGAGAGGGTTTCACACACACACACACACACACACACACACACACACACACACACACACACACACACACACACGCACACGGAGGGAGGATTTGTGCTGAGAATGGAGACAGGAGGGAACCGGAGGATTTGTGGAGGCTCCCATATCGACTGGAGGAATGCCTTTGGCTCCTTTTCTTCCTCCCTCTGGATGCATTTTATTAGTCGGGGACAGTTACTGATCTAACACTTTCTGGTGGATGGGAAGACAGATGTTAGAAACAAAATAGAGTTGGCAGCTGTTGAACTAGCACTTCTTTCCTTCACGCAGAGACACTCTGCTTCAGCACCAATGTGAATCAGGATAGGCTTTTGTCTGCACCTCTGCATGACTACACTTCCTGTAATGCCATGTACTGGATGGGCAACATTTTTATTGAAAAAGCAAACCAGAATGTTTCTGTCATAAAATGATGGGCCTCCAACCTGTCAGCGCAGGATCTATAACAGGAGGAGCAGCCTCAAGGCCCTGCAGTACTGGTAACATTTATTTGGGTTGTGCCTCTTCACCGGTCACAACACACACACTATTCTTGGAAGTGTGAAGTGTGTGCCCTGTCCCTGACCCCACCCAATAACGCTGCTCTCCTGCCAGCAGCACCTGAGGCTGTGGTACACTGGGACAAGCCCTACTGGTCGGCCACTCTTACTTACTGAATTAATGTCAGGGTTAATTTTCCTCCACTGTGTCTCAGGTTGCGTTACTGTTTTTCTATATTTAAATCCTTCTCAAATCTTTCTGACTTTCTTTTTTCTGTGCAGTTTCTCTCAAGTCTGTCTCACTGCAGGCAACCAGCAATTATTGGACAAGTGTTTGATTTTCCTCACAGGGGAAATATTGATTTGTACAACATAACAGTTTCTTTATTGCGATTGCTTTTCTGACAAAAGTTGACCACAGTATCAGATAGATTTGTTAGACTTGTGAAGTTGACCATGTCCTCTTATGTATCATGTAGGTGTGCAGGCATTACATGTCAGTAATCAAGCTTGTTCTTATTGGCAAGTCCATTTACTTTCACTTCTTCTCCAATGTGAATTGAAACTGTACTTGACTTAAAGATAGTTCTTACTTGAAAGATATTTTTGGAAATTCCACATACTTCATTTAAACTGAATTTTCTCTGAAACATTGTGAGGATAAAGTCAGTTCATATTGGCATCTGTTTTCAGGGCACAGAAGGCTAAACTTGCATTAATCAACATTTTCATTTAACACAATCACTCTGTAAAAGAGGTTGCCTGTAGGGCCTCAATTAAGGAGAATCATCACAAAACCCTGAGGCTGTACTGAGCTTTTTAGCCTCTTTTAAATTCATTGTTTTGTTATGGTTGAGAGCTGCTCTCATAAGCTGTTATACACAGTGGTTTCTGAGAAAAAAGCTCTGACGAATACATTGTACACCTACTCAGCTACAATATCACCAAGATCTTTTTCTCAGGGTAAAAAGAACTGTTTGTCTGTTGGACTTATAATTTCCAGGTGGCAATAGACGCAGTAAATGCTAATGTTGCTCTGTGGCTGCATAAACCATAACAACATTATAGAGAAATGATATGTCGTGATGGAGCGTCTGTTTACTTATTTTGGTGTTCTTCCATCCCCCTATTGGCGTGACGTGTAGGAAACCAATCTAAAATCTAAATTTTTGAGGCATATGTGCGAGTGGAAAATGTTTCAACCTGAGCAAAAAAAAAAATTGAGTGTATCCACAGGCGAGACTGGAGGAAAATAACAAAAAAGGGCCAGAGCATCTGATGAGTTCAGTCAGAGGCTGAACTGAACACAAATACACAAACATTTTCACAGACATTTTCTTCTGTTGATATCTAGATTTCAGCTAATGCACTGTTGGTATTTTGGCTGTTTGGACGACTAGACACAAACGGACCAGTGGTGAAAGTCACGCGAATAACACAGGGAGAAAATTTGAACACAACATTAAAATAGAATTTATAACACTCAGCAGAGTTTGCAGACCTGACCCCGAGCGCTCGTAAAAAGTAACACTTCTGGAGTAAAGACACGTACCTTCAAAGAAGCAACACACACATGGACACAATTTAGCTTTCTTCTTTTTCCCTATACACACATAAATGTATAAATGTACAATGTAAACAGCCTACAAAGATAGACAAACCAATCACATACACACACACACACACACACACACACACACACACACACACACACACACACACACACACTGCTCCTTGACGCTGATGGCTGCAAAACACACTTACCACCATCCAACATGACCGTGCATGCCGGGAATCACACCCATATTCCGGGTATTGACACACACAATGAACACAGTTCTTTTGAAATAGACTGAGACACAGAACAGGTAATTAACTCCAGCAGTTAACAGGTTTGCTTGTTATGTCCAGTTTCTATTTCTCACTATATGTCTTAAGTTGTATATTTACACATCTGTTTGAGATATTGGTTTGGAAACCTTGATGATTTATTCTTCCCAGGAATCTTACAGGACTTGACCAATTGTGATTTGACAGTGGTTACGTATGATTAAAAGTTTCTATTTGCATGACAGCATTTGGTTATCTTGGATGAATGGCCTGGAATTCGGTGGAATAGCCATGTAAAATCAGCCGGAAACAATACAGATGTGTTTTTGGATCTTTTAGTTTTCCTTGGTAATGATGAAGCGTACATTGTAGACATGCGTACGTGTGTATTACGATATTTGTGACCTATTGTGTAACCACTAAACAGAATCCCACCATGTGATGTCCACATGTGTAATGCTCTTACAGACAGGCCCTTCTCTCTGCCCAGTGACCCGTCCACTCCCCTACAGATGTCTTGGTCCCTTTTAGTGTACTTTCAGGCCTTTTGGCAGTAAAATGACACTCACACACTCTCTCTTTCTCACACACACGCACGCACACACACACAGACAGACAGACACACATCTTTGTCTTAAGTATCATGGGGATCTCCTGTCTCCCTATGGACTCACTTCGCGTTGCCTGCCTGCTGCCAGACCACATGGTCACCCTTTCTGAACAGTTACTGTGTGTGTGAGAGTGATGGATTGTAGGGCTGGACCATATGACCTAAAATCTATACAGTGATAAATGATCATGTTTACCTAATGACAACAAATATAACAATATTTTTTGTGTGTTTTTACATCAGTTCATGATATTGTTTTTTTTTTTTCTTCTTGCTTGGTTACTTTGGACAGTCTTGGACGTTTGGGCTGTACTGTTAGATTGGTTTATTGAACTACTGGCTTTATGTCCTTAATTATTTCTATTCTTAATTAATTGTTTTAGATTCAGAAAATTGAACATTGTGACAAATAAATGTTGTCTGCTATATGTTTAAAAGATTTCTATTTATAGTCGAGGCCTTGTTGATTGTCTATGATGATAATATTGTGTATATAAATGTCAATATACTGGATCCACACAAGCAAATCTGTGTCTTCATATGCATTCATATTCATACGCAAACATAGCACAGCACACACTGGTAAACAACATGTACACAGACACACTGGCCTAAAAAGCTTCAGTAGCATAAACAAAGTTAAAGGCTGTGGTTTATCTTGTAAGTTTAAAATACCCAGAGGAAGTGTTTAGAAGTTGGTAAACATGGCCGCAACACCAACAAGTGGTTTTTAGCAAGGCAGCGGTGAGAAGTTACAGTATGGAGGGATTTATTCCTGCGCAATGACTCAGACAAATGAATGGCTATAAATAGAAGAAATTATGGAGTGTGCTGTTTGCTAATTTCATTCATAAGAAAAAACTGAAATTCTACATCTTTATGTGACATAGGCCTATATACAGTGGTGTGATTGTGGAGAGTAGTTTGGCCCTAGTACTTTGCTGTCACTGGCTGTAAGTGTAATTATTTAAATGTAGATAAAACATAAGGTTTGTTTGCTATAATTGCTCACCTTTTGGAAGAACTGTGTGTTTTGTTGACAAATGAGTCCAAGTGAATATTTGAATGGTGGTAATTATGGTCTTTTGCATAAACCCACTGGCACTTACCACACCATGTTTTGACTTCAGCTTCAGAGCATTGGTATAAAAGGTTTGTGAATATGTTTAAAGCTGCATGAGACTCACCACTGTGGTATTTAATTGGCTGGAGTTGCAGTAATGTCCTCGTGAACACACATAGAGGAATGTGCACCAAACCGTAGAGGTGATTTGATTGTTACAGTCAACAGCTACATGCTACCAACTATGGCAATGGAGGTTATGTCGAACCAAGGCTGACCTACCCAAGTTAGACTGTTGACTTTAAATGTGGAGATTTGGCAGTTTGCTGCACATATTTTACTGTCTGGCACTGGCTAATGATGTTGGAAGGTTCAAGGACGCATGTATTAACTCCTTAGCCAGTTTTGGCAACTTCTTAACATGCTCATGATCAAATGAGATGTTGGTGCTTGTGACTAACTAGCATCACATAAATAAATCATTTTAAAATTCTAGATTAGATAAAAGTTAAATCTCAAGAAAACTGCCATGAAGCAAGAGAATGTCATATTTTTGACAGCAATGTAGTAAAATCATATTAACCTGTAAAAGTGGTTAATTTAGTTTTTCAATCACATGATGGATATCTCACTTTGGAATGGATCTCATATTTTGGCTGCACAGCAGGTTATCTTGTGGTTTAGAGTGGCGGTGACAGGTTGGCGTAGCTGGCGCACACTCAGACTGGCTCAGAGTTTGGTTGTAGCAGAAGGGCAATTTTGGTGGAGCCTCAGCAGACAGGATGGCATAGTTGGCAGAGTGGAGGGTGGCAGATATTGAGGGCTCAGAATACACCAGACTGAGTTGTAGTGAACTAGACAGGTTGCCATGGCTGGCACAGTTTTGTGGTGATTGGCAGTCAGGTGGAGGTAAAGGTGGCTTGGAACAAGGTGACTTGACACCTTTGCGGTCTGTCGGGAGTAAAGGTGTGTGTGCTTGCGAATACATTTGCACTGTGTTTGTGGTCAACTGTGTTGTTATGAATGCTCATGGGTGTGTGTTCTCTGCGTATGGTTTCCTGTATCATTGAAGGGTTCTCCTCACCACTGTACACCGGGTGTGTATCCAGTGAAGCAGGCACGCCTGCTTCCTGCAAACCTCTGAGCCAACTTGTCCTCTTGCCAGGTATCGGTAACTTGGCACTCCATCTCTTCCTTTTCCATGTGGTGATCACGTATGTCTGTCCACAAGGAAGTCTGTCGACATATCTAGGCTTTTACAAATGGGATATGACACATGTAAAATCACTTTCCTGTCTGGGCTTGGGGGCATGAATGTACTTTTTTTAAGCATATATGATTTCCTACTGGCCATCTGTATATTCCTACATGTTCCAGTAGGGATAGACTGTGCTGTTGCTGAGGGCCATGCATATGGCACAGGTCACATAAGTCAGCACATTACAGTATCCATCAATAGCCTGAGACCACATGACTCTCAGAGTAACAGTGTCCTCATAGTAGCAGTACTATACACATCTCCACACAGCAAATAACACCCTGCAGGGCACAACTTACTTACATAATAACATATTTCTACACATAATAATGCACAACAACGTTTGGTGCTAAATAGTTAAAATTGGTTATACAAAAATCACTGTATCCCTTATTAACACAAAAAAGCAGCAAACCAGTGGCAGAATATGTTTAGATTGCACTATAAAATAATTACCTTTGTAATGGTTAGATTTCCAATTAAAACTCTGTGCCATTTCAAGTGCCCTTCTTTCCATTGAAGCGGCCTGCAACACTGAGCAGAGCCAAAGCTTGGACCACAGAATGAGCCATAAGAGCTAGTGGACCTCTCTGTCTCATCTCTCTTGAACTTTATCTGTTGGTACCGCTGTAACTGCAGATAATAGTCGTACTGTCAAGAGGACAACTATTCAATAAAACTCTGTGACGTACTCAACATTGACGTAGTTTGGACAGTGTGGATAAGTGGGCCTACCTTGTTTAGGAGGGACAAGAGTGCTTTGCAGGCAAATGCGTGGTTACACACACAGTGTCTATGCCAGAGTGGGTCATACACACATGTGCTCCATCCGTTATGGCTGGCCCTGGACGGCAGTAAATCATGAGCAAGGCAGGGGAAATTAGACCAGCTGTTAGCTAGAGGATTACACACCGTCCCCAGTATAGCTGTCCAGATGTAACCCATTGATAAACCAATTTTGAACAAAGATTTCTTTTGCACTATTCTTTGGAAAGTAACAGAGTTGGAAAGTTTAAGTGAGTAATTATGGTCACTGATGATTCGTTATAAGCGTGTTAATCATTTTTCTGATGAAGTGACTATGTTGTGAAAAATGATCTTCCGGCTTTCTTAGAGCTCAAGGTAAAGTTTTCCTGTTTTGTTTGTTTCAAATAAACATATAAAACAGAGGAAATCAGAAAATCCTCACATTTGAAAACCTGGAAGACCTTGATGTTTGACTGACAGGATTAAAATTGTTAGCAATTAACTTTTTAGTCTTTCAAATAAGTGATCAAATTTAGTTTCAGCATCAGCATTTTGTATTTCTGCTTTTATACTTGCTTTTAACCAGGTATTTGTAACCTATGTGAAACCATAGAGTGTGAACCCTGTGTTTGTTGGAGAGCTTATTGTGCTCGTCTTCAGAAATAAAACACAATGCATGTTATTGCCATGTTTACATCATGTATAAAATTCTCATCTCCAGCTGTTGACATAATTTGGCATTCATCTGCCTTCTTGTTGTCAGTATGTGAACAGTGCTTCTTGTATTGTACGCAGCTGCTTGCCAGCACTAAAGCTCTGTTATAAGCACAGTGCAGCAAGCCTTAGTAACATTATAAACTATACAGACTACTTAGGTGTATGTGTATGTGTCTTTCTCTCTCTATCTTTGCACATTTGTTTGTTGTGGTTTCCATGGAGACGGCTTCCCATCACTGTGTGTTATAGCGGAAAGCCCTTGACCTGTCTTCCTCTGCAGGCGTCAGAGGTCATAATCTGCTGCTGTCATTTGACCTATACAAACACAGATAAATATACACATATATGCACAGTCTACAGTCTGTGTCTACATGGACACACATACACACATGCATACAGAGTCACATGCATAAGTCAGTTTTTTGTGTCTGCTAGTGATGGGTTTTAAATGAGCCAATGAGCAAAATGAGATAATAACATGATAACCATTATTAAGTGCAACAGCGGGAAGATGCAAAATATTCAGTTACTCTTTCAACTCTTCCTTTGTGTGTGTGTGTGTGTGTGTGAGAGAGAGTGTGAGTGATTTATCTGCCTGTCTTTCGTCCATCAAGCTCTGGTGTCGTCTTTCTGCCATCTGCCACTGCCACCCTACTGTCATGCACACACATACTGTATCCAGCATCCTTATGACACTAAAACAATACAGAACTTCTCTTATGTTTGTTTGTTTGGTTTCTTTCTGGTTTTCTGGCACAGTTTTGTGTTAGCATCCACTTTTGTCAAAGAAACAAAGGAATCAGTCTTTGCCTTGAATATGAAATTCAAGAATATGCATTTGGTGTGTTTGTGTGTAAGATATGAATATTTAATTCAGCCCCTCCTTCCATCATGTATTAATCATGGAGCAGTCTGCTTAGGCTGAAAATAGCGCCTAGCAACCCAGAAAAACAATATCGTAGTATTTGTGGGTATGTCATGTGCTGCTGCTCGTTCATGTGTGACACAGCACATGGTCTCCTCTCACTTTTTCCTTCGCTCCACACTTTCTTTCCTCAAGTCTGTTTCCAAGAGGACGATGGTGATGGAGATTTCTGATGGTTGCATGAGACAGATGCAGCCATGCATACTCTTCAAAGTTTTCCAGTTTAAAATATGTAACTGTCTTTGTTTCTGTTTTCTGGCTTTAGACTTAACACAATATTTGTTTGTCTTTGCTTGTATTTTTCTAGTATTTATGATGTGAATCCAGCCTGTTAGTGCTGACACCCACCTAGTACAGGCAAAGTTTGGAATATGTCATTCAAAGAAAGTCCTCTTTACGAAAGTTTTGATAATTGCAAGATTACTGACCCCACCATCCGCACCAGCTGCCAATCTTAAAGGTAAACTGATGTAGGCTGAATAATTACATAATTTCAGTCTAGCTGCTTGTAGGTTGGAGCAGCAATATGGCAGCAAGTTTGTGTAATGGGCAAAGAGACTCCTTCAATAAAAGGGCTTGAATTCAACACCATAGGTCATGAGAACAGTGATTCATAAGCAAAAGCCTGCCTGCTGCCTGGCAGTGTCACCCAAAAGCCACAATTTCTCCATGATGGTATCCTGGGAAACGCTCTGAAATGAATGTTAGCGAGCTGCTTACAGTTCAGTCCAACTGGGTAATCTTTGTCTGTTCTGTATGTACAATACAATGTTTTTAAGTGCATTGTATCCACTCTACTACATTGTACAGTGCCAGTCAAAAGTGTGGACACATCTTCCCATTCATTTCAATGAGAAAGTGTGTCCAAACTTTTTACTGGTGTATTTGAAATGAAATGTCTTTGAAACTATATTTAAAGGAAAATATACATTTAACATGAGGTTTATGTGGGTTCCACTGGGTGAACAGCACGGGAATTTCTGCTTCTAAAATTGGGCAACTGTGTATATAAAGGGCTACAGTCCTCACCCTTTTGACGAAATGTGTATGAATTCCCTAAATGGAAGCTGAAAGTCAGCACTGTTTCAGTTTCATTGTTTCGTTTAATTTCAGAACATAAATGTGTCACTGTCCTGGTATTTTCTTAATAACACTGTATGTCTTGAACAAGCGCCAAACCCAGGTCATGTGCGGCCATGAATACAGTACGACATCATTTTCTGTACTGATTCAGAGGACATTTCTATGTGATACTAGCTGAATGGGAGCAGGTTTATGTTCTCTTTAGAGCTTCAGTCAAGGCAAGTCAATAAAACAAATTGTGTTCAATATGCCGTAGGCTTCTTTGAAACAAAGTGGAACAAATTTTGATTATGCACTTTACTGAAGGCTCTTTATAAAAATGTGCAGATTTATGGCAGACCTTTAAATGCGTTGATGGTGGCAGAAATTTGTGTAGAGAAGTAGGATTTTGTAAGAACAGGAAATGTGCCTGAGTGTATTTTCAAACAGGATACTTATGAGTAGATCCTTTTGGAATTTAAGCCCCTGTCTGTTGCTGTTTCTATGTTTTAATATTATCTGTAACGGGCACTCGGGCCTGTGTTTATAAAAGCCATGCAAGCACGTGTAGGACTGGGCTCCTGCACAGGAAATAATACTACTTTAGGACTAAAGTGAATTTCTCAACCAGATTAATTTAGAATTTCTTCTGCGGTTGTCTGGATTAATATGATGGAAGAACAGACAAGTACTTACTGACAATAGAAACCAAAGTAAATAAACCTGACTATGTTAAGACAGAATGTGAGGGAAATTTTAGAGGTGGTGTGATGGCAAATAAAAACCAATGGAAAGAAATTAGATTAGAGGAAAGTGGTACAAATTAAGGCTTGTGAGTTCAAAATGTTTCAACTTCAGTGAAGAATGTGTGCTCGCCCCAGAGCTTAATGAATCATAAAAAGAAATTAGATAGAAAAGCAGAGAGACTGGAGGGAAATTACATCAGTCAGAGTCCCATCTGGGACATCACATCACTGCATGGGGGCAGCTATGAATGGTTCCCATATTAACTTCAGGAAAGCAGTGCAGGTTAAGATAGCAGTTATTTCTCGTGATCTTTTCTCTTAACTGAAAAATTGCTTCTGGAAAAGCAAAAATCTCACTTTGTGCCACTTGTCCAAGTAAGTTTTCGTTTGCTGCCTCATTCTGGTTGCCCATCTGCTGTGGGCTCATTATTTACACCTGAGGCCGGAGGGCAGAAAACACCCACTGGTACTTGATGGTTGGTGAGAACCGCAGTCATAGTGGGTGTTTTTCCTCCTTAACAGCCACAAGGAGCAACGATGAGCCCATTCAACACTCAAAAACAAATTTGACTGCTCCACCGTTGGCTTTCTCTCTCACTCACCTTCGTGTCTCCCTTTTTTGTTGAACAGTTATCATATTACTCATATTGCTCTGCTCTGGTCCTTTCCATGTCCTTGTTTCCTCTCATTTCCCACTCCTCCCCATTCTCTTAGTTTTTCCATATCACTGTCCATTTTTCTTTCCCTTTCTGGGAGCTGTTGTGACAGATGTTGGTAGTTTCAGTCTACTGAGCAGCTTTGATTTGATGCCATATTGAAGACAATATTTAAGCCGTCTTTTCTTTTGCTCTGACAGGTGGCTTGAACAGCAAGGAGCAGCCTCTGGAACTTCTTAAACCAGCTACGCTCAACCATTTCGGTAAGACTTTGTGTGGTTTTCGGTCTTGTTGTGACTGTTGGGATCCACACAGCAAATGGTTTTCCATCCGTCACCTAAATGAGTGGCTTTAATTAAAACGTGAACGGACATAAATCTTGAGCACCATGATTACACTGCAGCCTGAGTGAATCTTATTATGATTGATTAAAGGCCAGTTTAGACCAAAGATTCACAACAAGACAAGTTGAAACTTTCAGTGAGTCAGTTTGCAATGTTCTCAATCCTGCCATTTTTACACCAAAGCGACTAAATGAGACTAAATTGTTTCCATAGCAACGACTCCCTGTATTTCCATTGTAACTGCTGGCTTTTCAGGCTGTTTTGTGGCTTGATTATTTGTAGCATCTCAAAATATGAATGAGCATAGTCATAGTGAGCTACTTGCTACAGTCATAGTGAGCTACTAACATTGATGAAATGGGGAAAACATAAAAACACATGATCCTCTCTTTTCTTTCATTTTGACCAGCTGTATATGCTACTAGCTGATTGGTTGTTGAAACAGATCATGTGCCTTTGCCTACGTTGTACAACCAGCCACTGGCGACTTGACGAGCTGACTCACAGGCGATGCCACCAGCTGACTTGAGTTAAGCTGAGATGGACCAGTTTACACTGCTGCGACTTTTCCCTTCAACGTTCATATCACATGGTTTTGTCTTGTTTTGAAGGCTAAATTGGCCTTAAGCCTTAAGCCATGATTATTAGTTGATTTTGAGAAATAATCTCACGTGACATCATGTTATTTTGTTTCTATTCTCTGCCATAAATCAAATTAATATTCAGCAGTCCATGAAATATTGTACATTAGCCATCCTAAACATGAAAGAGCAGGTTTTCTCAGTGTAAATTATGAAGTGTAGATGAAATAATGCATTTTTTGAGGGGTGTTTCGCAAGAGCAGTAATAGTTTCTGTACTCTGGCTGAGGTCAGAGGCCTAAGTGTATCATTAGACATTATAATTACATTATAACAGCCATCCAGAAAATATATTGCTGTGTGTAGATCATTTGAGTAAACTATTATAGAAATAAAGAAGATAAGAGAAAACATACCTAGATTTGACTTGCTATCATATTGGTTGAGGTTTCTCTTGTTTCTTGGTGTTAGTAGGTGTTTCTGGTGTTAATACCAGTGCTGACTCTGTCGCCTTCCTACTCAGAGCCTTCAGAAATACACTCACCAAGAGTTGACTGATTGATGCTGTCATTTCTTTGGGTGTACTGATGTGTAATGCACCACAGGTGATGGCAGAACATCAGTGCCCAATAGGGGATTTGGTGATATCATGGTTGCCTTAGCCGGCTCATGTATGGCTCAAAAATACACTCTGTCAGTGTCTGTTTATGAGGAAACTTATCATTTACTCTTGAGTATGTCATAATTTCCACCAGCTGACACCACACGTTGTTTTTAGTACACGGCAATGTATAATTCAGTGACCGACTCCTTTTT